>NW_027423242.1:0-132847 GCF_048934315.1 Petromyzon marinus
ATGCTTTGCTTAATGTAACCCCCCCTTTTTAAATGAAAAGACCCAAAATATACTTTTTTTTCTTTCCCCTTCCCTCTCTTTACCCCCCTCTCTGCCCCCCCCTCTCTCTCTACCCCCCTCTCTGCCTCTCCTCTCTCTCTACCCCCTCTCTTCCTACTCCATTTGCCTCTCTCTCGCTCTCTCTTTTTTCTTTATAACTACGACAAGTGCTGCATCGGCACGCTGCCCTTCCCACAGTCAAACGGCCTACGACGGGTAGCTTAGATCTGCATGCAGAGCTCTCCGTCATCTGCCACCGAGCACACGGCCTCCTCCAGCGCCCACTGCTCCTTGAAGGCCGGCACGGCGTGGGTCAGCCGCGTGTAGTGGAACTCCAGCAACACCCTGATCCGACCAGAGCGTGGAAGATGCCCAGGCTGCTGGCTGGACGTTGCCCCTCCAGGGCCACCTTCCTTGCCCTGTATATGGCGAGCTTGGCGTAGCCGAAGAGCACGTTGACCAGCCCCTGAAGATGTTGGGGTCTGTTGCCCTTCGGGTATCCAAAGAAGAGGACCGTCGGGGAGAAGTGGAGGCTGAACCTTAGGAGGATGTTTCTCAGGACCTTGAACAGCGAGTCCAGGCTCTTGCACTCCACATACTGGTGCGCCACCGTCTCCACTTTACCGCAGAACCGGCACTCCGGGGACGTGTCGGTGAAGCGCGCCAGGGAGTCGTTGGTGGTGACGGTGCCGTGGGCGATGCTCCAGCTGAGGTCGCCGATGCGGTTGTACGTCGGTCTGCAGTAGAGTTACCTCCAGCGAGGCCTCTCCGGAGAGACGCAGGGCAGGGCTTTCCTCCAGGCATGGTCCTTGTGGCTCCTCAGGGTGTCCTGTTGGTGGAACCGGACCATGTAGGAGTAGAGAACCTTCCTCTTTACATTTGCGAAGGCCACCTCCGGTAGGTCTTCTAGCCGGCACAGGTTGTGATCCGCCTTCGTTTGTCGGCATTGGCGATGCAGTGGCACGACTGAGAGCTCCGGTGGAGGGGGATCGAGAGGGGCCTCTTCATCCCCAACGCCGATGGGGGGCGTTCTCCCCGCTGCCACTGAGAAGGCCCCCTTGGCTTCGGCCAGGATCCGGGCAGCCACCCGGAGCGACTGCAGCCCTGTCTTTGTGGCCACGTCTGCTGGTCCGATCCACCGGCCCCGTGTTTCAGGCTCCACCAGATCTCCCATCCTGGTGAGCCGCGCGTTGGCGAGGCGCCTCTCCATGCCAGGGGTGGTGGTGGTGGATGGCAGCTTTGTCTGTGGGTTCCTGAGGATCGGTTCGAAGACCAGATCCTCAGCCGATCACGGTTGGTTCAGCCTCCTGACGGCGAGGGAGCTCCATGTCTGCAGGACGCTTCTGTAGAAGGGTGGCAGCTGTCCCAGTGGGAGGCCCTGCAGGTCCATGTAGAATAGTTGCTTGGAGCACTGCAGACCCCCCAGCTGTTTCAGGAGGAAGGAGGCCGTGACGCTCCAGGCCGGTGCAGGGGCGGCGTGCAGGAACTTTTGCGCTGCCTGCAGTCGGAAGGTGGCCAGCTGACTCCGCACGCACACCAGCCCGTGACCGCCCTCGTCCAGTGGCAGGGCCAGGACCCCAGCCGCGACCCGATGTCCTCCACCTGACCAGAAGAAGTCGAGGACTTGCTTCTGAAGTGCGTTGACAAGGCTCATGGGGGGGTGCAGGGAGAAGAGTCGGTGCCACAGTATGGACGTCACCAGCTGGTTCTCCACCAACGTCTTTGTCCTGAAGGTGAGGAACTTGCACAGGCGACTCCAGGTGGCCAGCCGCTCCTTCACCTTCTCCTCCAGCTCGACCCAGTTCCTCTGCGGTGGTTCCTCCTCTGGTCCAAGGAACCCCCCCAGGTGGTGCAGCGATGTTGTGCTCCAATTGATGGCTTTTGCCTTCTCAGGACACTCAGTCATGTCCCACGCTCCAACCAGCAGGCCGCTGCACTTTTGCCAGTTCATTTTTGATGACGAGGCTTTCGAAAAGACCTCCTGGCACTCATGCAGCAGGGCGACATCAGCCAGGGAGCGCAGGATGAGGAGGACGTCGTCGGCGTATGCCGTCAGGACCAACTTGATGCTTGGTTCCCTCAGCACCAGGCCGCTGAGTCTCCGCCTTATGAGATTCAGGAAAGGCTCTAATTCCAGGGCATAAAGTTGGCCCGACAATGGGCATCCCTGTCTCACTCCTCGCTCGAATTTGGCCGGGGCAGTGAGGGCGCCGTTGATCTTGATCATGCACTCCGCCTTGGTGTAGAGTAGGCGGATCGTTCGGACAAAGGCATCCGAAAACCCAAGGTCTTGAGGGTTCCTCCTCTTCCTCCCCCTCCTCCGTTCTGAACATAGATGGACTCGTCCGTCTTAACAAAGCTCGTCTCTCTCCGTGGTGCTAATCCCTCACACCAACATCATGCTCATCCCCCAGTTACATGCTAATTTATATGTAAACTTCTTTGTCAAGGTGCTCTGTTCCTCCCACACAGCTTAAAAGACGCTGCCATGCTTGGCAGGGTTCACTCAAGCGCTGTCTTCCAGACAGTCCTGTTTCTTCACCTGAGGAAGGCTACTTGTGTTGTGGCCGAAACGTTGTGAGAATTTTATTCTGTTATTATTATTTTTATTATTTCATCTCCATTCTACGTGACTTTACCGAAAGAACCCAGAAGAACAATGAGCTATCATTATTTTGTTGTTGTTTGCAAAGTGCAGGGTCTTGAGGACTTTGTGGAAAAGTGCGGAATAAATGCAAAGTAACTCCCAAGAAGTGGTGGTGGTTGGACAAAAAGGACAATGGTGACGCCGATGGCTAAGGTCTCCTCCTGCGATGGCGAGATGTAAACTCCCTCGCATGGTATACAGGAGGTCGTGGGTTCGATCCCTATCCCGACCTTAACGCCTGTTATGTATTTGGAGTCCACGTGTTCTCTCTATCTTCCCTCTGCATTTAATCTGGCTGCTGATATACATTACCACGTGATGAGCCACTTCGTTGATCTATCATTTGTGGCCAGGTGGCTTCTGAAAAGAGCTTTATACCTGGTATTTTTTTTAAGGTGGCCATGGTGCTCACCGTGATCTACATGTTCCTCATGACGGGCACGCTGCTCGCTATGGTCGGCGACATTGTCAAGAACGGTATCCTCACACCCAGCAGCATCTTCTTCATCACTCTCGCGGGCATCCATCTCATCGCCGCGGCGCTGCACCCGCGCGAGTTCTTCTGCATCGTGCACGGATTCTTGTACCTCATCTGCATTCCCACGGGATACCTGCTGCTGCTCATCTACTCATTGGTCAACATGTACAACGTATCATGGGGCACGCGTGAGACCAAGGCGCCTACTGAGCCCTCCCCTAAGGAGGTGAGTTACTTTATGTGTTATCGTTATTGTCGTTGTTGTTTTTGTGTCGAACGTTATTTGGAGTTTCGCTCCATTCTCCTCTGTTGCTCCGTCCCGCACCTCCGATTAGCATGATTGGCTACGTACATTGCAAAAAAGTGTAACATATGCCCCCAACCCCCGCCAAGACGAAGGCAGCGATCCCCATATAGCTTTTAACCGACCGTTGGGGCAAGTGCTGTTAGCGAGTAGCACCTGTGAAGTCCGGAATGGCACATAAGAGGGTAGGTGGCCAGCACCATGCCCGGCCGCCTTTGTCTCCATTGTTGTCATGTTTACTACATCACATTTGGCTATTTTTGAGGCTTTTTGAGGGAAGGCCAAGGACTGGTCCAGATGTATGTATGTTGAACTTCTTTCACACCATGTGTAGCCAACTGTGCTAATTGGAGGTGCGAAGGAAGGAACGTTTCTAAACACAAAGAGCAGTTTTTTAAGAAATTAGTTTTCAATGTAATGATTTAAAAGTGCATAGCTCCAATTGCTTTCTCATATTGGAAGGAAGAGGGTTCCAGATGGACGCACAAGCGCACCCAAAAGCACGCGATGTGGTCACTGTCTTTGTTCAATGGTTAGCCAAAATCCACTGATGAGAGGATGACCGGAGCTTGCAAAATTATCGTTTATGTTTCTTGACAAGAACGGTGGTGGTGGCTGTGCCACTCGTGTCCATTAATCCAACACGGTGGGTATCGAGGAGGAGTCATTCACTGACTTTCCAGGAGAATGTAGTATGACAATTATGGACTCTATCTGTTCCATCTGAATAGAACGCAATGTTTCCCCCTCGCATTTGTGGGTCTATTCCATGGTGTTCTGGTTTCCCGTTGGCCAATAAAATCTTCATACATGGAGGACCGCAGAGCTTGGACAGTTATTGGCGCCAGTTCACTGAGCAGCTGAAACTGCCTTCCAGCTTGTGTGCGCTTCCCGCTGGTTTGATATCATTGAAGGACCCTGCCTTCAGCACAATGTCAATCCTCCTGTCCCAGCAGAAGAAGGAACGCAAGCATCGTTTGAATGGAACGAAATGCTGTATACTGCCACTCGAGTGGGACTGCTTCCAGTGGAGGATCAGCGTCCATCCGAAGAAATACTCGGCACTGAGTCAGGAGGATGACAGTTCAAGGTGCCACCACCTCACTGAGAGCCTGTAGCCATGCTTTTAACTTTGATCCTTACCTCTCGTGTATCGATAGTTCAACGTTTATGTCCCATATTATTGAGGGACTGTGTTATCTTGGTGTGGTTTGGGACTGTTGTTTTGCTGCCTTGCCCCAAGTTATGCATTTAGTATTGAAAAATTGGCAGTAACTGATGTACTCATGCAAGTTGCACTCATATACTTTATTTATTTTATTATCTTTCCTATACTTAGCACTGCTATCGTTTTATGTTCTAACTTTATAATCCCCTACACCTACTGGGCATCTGTGAAAATAGGTTCATAGCTCATCGGACTCCTCCTGCAGTAGAAATACAGATTATGATTATTGATTGGCTGTGTCGGGTGGAGGAGGATTTACAACGTAACATTTTACTCAAGTCAATACTGAGTCTTGTCTCAACTTATTAACTGTGATTCTAGTTGTGCTTGTATCTTAGGCGCCGTGGTGGCTAGATGTTAACTACCTCCCCTGGTATGCAGGAGGTAGTGGCTTCGATCCCAAACCTGACGATGCCTGTTGCCTATATGGAGTCTGCGTCTATTCCTTTCTCTCCCCATGTTGGTGTGGATTTTACTCCGGATCCCCTGATTTTTTCCCTCCTCATTTAGAATCATCATGTGATTAGAGTATTTGGCTGCTGTAATTTCCACGTGATAAGCCGCTCATTGAGTTATAATTTGTGATATTCAGGTCGATTCTACAAAAAAGCTTCCTAGCTCAGTGGGCCTTACATGGTAAAATAAAAATAATGGTTTAGTTTAACAGTTCATCATCATCCCTCCCAGCCGAGTGGAGTCGTGCACGGTGGAACTCGACAGAGAGATGAAGCTGCGTCCAATTGAGGCCAGACAACAGGACACTACGAGCACTCAGATGGAGCATCCAGAAGGAGCAGAGATCGAGGCGAGAGGAGAGGACATCGCGAACACTCATATGGAGCACCCAGAAGGAGCAGAGACGAGACCAGAGGACATCGTGAGCACTCAGACAGATCATCCAGAAGGAGTAGAGAGTGAGGAGAGACGACAGGGCATCGCAAGCACTCAGACGGAGCATCCTGAAGGAGCAGAGATCGAGTCGAGAGGAGAGAACATCGCAAACAGTCAGATGGAGTATCCAGAAGGAGCAGAGACGAGACCAGAGGACATTGCGAGCACTCAGACAGATCATCCAGTAGGAGTAGAGAGCGAGGAGAAACGACAGGGCATCGCGAGCACTGGGACAGAGCATCCTGAAGGAGCAGAGATCGAGTCGAGAGAAGAGGACATCGCAAACACTCAGATGGAGCATTCAGAAGGAGCAGAGGCGAGACTAGAAGACATCGCGAGCACTCAGACAGAGCATCCAGAAGAAGTAGAGAGCAAAAGTCGACCTCCAGAGCAATCAGACACAGACCTCGCCCTCCATACCAAAGGTAATATTTTCATCAAACAAAGACAAAGTCTTCTTGGTTCTTTCGTTAAAGTCACATAGAATGGAAATAAAATAATAAAAATAAAATTCTCACGACGTTTTGGCCACAACACAAGTAGGCTTCTTCAGGTGGAGGAACAGAACTCTCAGGACGACAGCGCTTCAATGAACGCTGCTAAGATTCGCAACGTCTTTTAAGCTAGGTGGGAGAAGTAAAGCGCCTTGACAAAGGAGTTTACATATCAAACAGGATAATTGAGCATTGAAATAGCGGTGTTAAAGTGTTGGATCAGCAGGGTGTTAAAGTCAGAAATTCGCATGGAACTAGGAGATTAGCATGATGTTATTGTGAGAGATTAGCATGTGACTGGTCACGGAAATAGCTATGTTAAAATCAAAGTTTACATATCAACAGGGCCATTTAGTATATGGACACTAAAGGACTGCAACTATCCAACTATCATACAATAAACCGATGTGAAAAAAACTAAGTATAAACTACATCAATATAATAAATGTACTCAATATATTCTTCAATAAGTTGAGCTATTAACATAAAGTAACTGGGTATACACTACACTATATAATGAATACCATATAGTAAACTAATAAAAAACTAAAATATAAACTACATCAATGTTATCAATAAACTCTATATACTCTCCAAACAGCTGAGCTACTAACAATAAGTCGTTATACATTACAATGCCATATGGCGAAAAAATGGGTGGTGGTATTTTCTTTTCAACGTTAGCACCACGGAAAGCGACGAGCTTTGTTCAGACGGACGAGTCCATCTATGCTCGGAACGAAGGAGGGGGGAGAAACAGCCACGATGCGCTGCTCTGTTCTGTGTTGCGTTACAACTATGTTATAAACTAGACTACAATACATTGCAATGTTATACCTTCCAATCTAAACTACAGTGTATAATATCATATACAGCCCAATGTAAGCTCTAACATTATGCATTATATTGATATGTCCCCAACTAAACTTTTTCTACATTACACGACTATACACCGTAATATACACTGCCATAGACAAACCCACCATTAAATTATACAATGCGTTACTATACACTACCCTATACTTTAGACTGTAAAATAGACTTGTAATATTACACTATGTATTATTCTACCAACCCTACTGTATACCACACTACTGTATATTCACTATACAATTACGATACCATATATTGCCTTATGAATTATGTTAAACATTACAATGTTAAACTATTTATTATACAACATGCTATACCTTTGACCGTTGTGTGAACGGTATTTAGAGACATTGTCAGGGAATGGACTGCAGTCTGAAAGTCACCGTATAATACAATCAATTAAGAACCGAAATGGTTTATAACGTCTTTCCAATGGTTACTAAGCCAGAATCCATCTTCTCGGTTGAAATTGCCTCTGTGTTTGTATATGTGGATGGCCTCATGAACGAATGTCTCATGGTAGCCGGATGGCTTGCAGAGAACCTCCGTGTCTTGTGAGCCCACTAAATTATAACAGTGATCTGCCACGGCTGAGGTGTTCGTCCTACCGTGTTTCAAGTCTGCTTTATGTTCACGGATGCGGTCCGAGATATGTCGTTTGGTTTCTCCAATGTAGCTGCTACCACAGAGGCAACTTAGTTTGTAGACGCCCGGGTACTGTATGTCTGGAACCACATCTTTTACAGACGGAACCAGATCACGCATTTTATGTACTGTGTTGAATCGGACCTGGATCTTGTGTTTATTCAGGATTTTGGAGATCTTTTTTGTGACCCCCGCAATGTAGGGTAAGGTGATGGTTTTGAATGGCTCCTCAAGAGAATCCTTCTTCATGGCTGGAGTGATGGTTTTGCGGATTGTGTAGTCGGAGTAACCATTAGCCTTGAGAGCTTGGTGTACGTGCTAGAGTTCACTGGCAATGTGTTCCTGGTCGGAAATGCATTGGGCTCTATGGTATAGAGTCTTGATGAGGGAGTTCTTCTGGGACGGATGGTGGTGGGAATCTGGTTTTAAGTAAACATCCATATGCGTAGCTTTCCTGTAGACACAGTGGCTCATTGAACCATCAGGTCTCCTTTTAATTAGGACATCCAAATAGGGTAGCTTGCCATCTTTTTCGACTTCCATGGTAAATCTGATGGCTGGGTGTATGGAATTGATGTTAGAGCTTACATTGGGCTGTGTATACGATATTATACAATGTAGTTTAGATTGGAAGGTATAACATTGCAATGTATAGTAGTCTAGTTTATAAAATAGTTGTAACGCAACACAGGACAGAGCAGCGCATCGTGGATGTTTCTCTCCCCTCCTCCGTTCCAAGCATAGATGGACTCGTCCGTCTGAACAAAGCTCGTCGCTTTCCGTGGTGCTAACGTTGAAAAGAAAAAACCGCCACCCATTTTTTCGCCATATGGCATTGTAATGTATAACGACTTATTGTTAGTAGCTCAGCTGATTGGAGAGTATATAGAGTTTATTGATAACATTGATGTAGTTTATACTTAGTTTTTTCACATCGGTGTATTGTATGATAGTTGGGTAGTTGCAGTCGTTTAGCGTCCATATACTAAATGCCTCTGTTGATATATAAACTTCGACTTTAACATAGCTATTTCCGTGACCAGTCACATGCTAATCCCTCACATTAACATCATGCTAATCTCCCAGTTACAAGCTAATTTCTGACTTTAACATCCTGCTGATCCAACACTTTAACACCGCTATTTCAATGCTAAATTATCCTGTTTGATATGTAAACACCTTTGTCAAGGCGCTTAACTTCTCCCACCTAGCTTAAAAGACGCTGCGAATCTTTGCAGCGTTCATTGAAGCGCTGTCGTCCCGACAGTTCTGTTCCTTCACCTGAAGAAGGCTACTTGAGTTGTGGCCGAAACGTCGTGAGAATTTTATTTTATTATGTTTTATTTGTATTATTTTATTTCCATTCTACGTGACTTTACCGAAAGAACCAAGAAGATGAATCCCTGCAGTCACGAAAGCTTTAAATCGAAAATTAAATGCGAAGTCATTGCTTGTCAGTTAAAAAAGACCGAGCATCTGAAATCACGCGATGCGGTGACCATCTTTGTTTGATGAATGGATGAACGAAGTGTGGGTGATGGTTAATGCTCCTAGACGAGATTAGCAAGCTATTGTGATTCATTTGTGGCAAGCACTCTGGTGTTGGACCAGAAGACGCCAAAAGGCGTACAACTCAAAAACAGCGCACTATCAGAGTATTGAGGGCTCGGGGTGAGCATTTAACACCAGTGGAGACTAGGCTCTAAGAAAAGCCGTCTCGGGTGTGGACCAATCAAATTCAAGGACAGTGCATATTATTATCAGAGTTGTCTCTTTTGTTTGCATTTTGATTGCTTGTGTTGTGGTTATTGCAAACACGATGCCTTGAATAAAGGTGTCAGTTTTTGTGCTAGTTAAAAGGGTAAAACCTATTACTATTACAATATTAATATTATTCATCGGAGTAAGTTGTTGTTATTTGGACAATCGCACAAAGTGAACCTTCTGTCCCGTGGATGGGAATGCATAGGAGGAAGACGAGTTTTGGAAGAGCATGATCAGTGACTACCTCAAGCCTCTGGAGGAAGATGACGATCACAGGAAACGCGTGAAGCAGGAACTCTTCGAGATAAGAAACAAGGTACTGGCAACGCGTCATCGCGAGTACCGGAGATGCTTCGATAACAGAAAAATTGCGTTCCAGCGACAACGCGTTGTGCAAACAGCAGGCGTTAAGCGAGTACTTACCGTACTTGGCATGTGGTAGAAGAAGATTTAAACGGCATTGAATTACCTATGCCTTATTATTCCAACGAATTAATTGTTAATTGTTCCAATAATCCGCTAATCCTGTAAAATACATGAACAATAAAACAATAACAACAGAAGTGACCATTTGGCGTCGAGAGTGGACAGTGGGGGAGAAAAATGAACGCACAAAGAGGGGATCCATAAACAGCCCGGGGTCATCCCCCCCGCCACTCGGCCAATGCAATGTAAATCAGGCCTGGTCTGTCTGTCCCAACGTGCAGGGCACTTTCGTCTACTTCATGATCAATGCACTGTGGCTGGTGGCGACCCTGGCACTGCAGTTCGTGGGAGCCGACCTCTACATCCAGATCCCGAGCACGAAGAACGAGGGGACGGTCATCGACGTGCTGCCCCTCGCCTTCATGTTCCTCATCACCTTCTCCAGCATGCTCATTGTCCAGTTCCTGGCCATGCTGTACCACAGCTGAGGAGGAGGGGAGGGGGTCGACCCATGCGTGGCCATAGGGGGTGTGTGTGCATGCCGACTCAGTGACCAACAACAGTAACGATTATCTGAAATGGTCCTGGACTTCCCCCCTTGTGCCGTACCGGCCTTCATAGGTGCCACTCGCTGACAGCACTTGCCCCAACAGTATCTTAAGGCTATCCAGGAGATCCATGTCTTTGCCTTTATGTGAGTGTGGGCAGTGTGCTTATGACCAGCTCCGGTTTCGCAGCCGAGGTCTCACTCCGAAACAGTCGGGCAGCATTATCTTTTCATCGGCTGTGTAACACTGGGTGGAAACTACTTGGTTTGTCATTCCATGCGAAGCTCCGGATTTTATTTGACCACATTGATATCTTCCCTTCTTTATTCTTTCGAGAAGGATGTTGAGGTGTCTAAAGTAACATCTGCACCGGTTAGAAACATTCAGGTCACCCTGCCTACAATGCATCCTGGGTTTAACCAGACTGGATTGTGTCAGGAGCTCACATATTCTTAAAAGATCTAGACACACTCCCATTGGTGAGCTCCTCTCACAAGCGTGGCTGTGTTGGCTGGGTCATGTAGCCCCCATGCCCAGCCACTGCATGGCAAAGCAACTATTATTTGGCAGGATAGATCAGACTAAAGGGCACGGCATGGGCTAGGGAAAAAAAGGAATGATATGGTACAAGAGGATATATAGAGATGAGTGGACTTGCCAATAACTGGTACCAGCGGTCTCAAGATTGGCCACTCCTGAGGAGATGCTACTTGGCAGTTGGAGGCAGTCGCCCACCAGCAATAATGGAGGGCAGAGGAGCGATGCTCGCATCCATAAGCAGAGCACCGGGCAGCTAAACACAACAATTTGGCACAGTAGGGGTCACAGCTGGTGCATTGTCAGTCATCTCAGTCAGTCAACCATTGGCTCCTAGGTCTGTCCCGTTAACTCCTGACAATTTGCCACCGTGGCGCCCCGTGCCCCTCCCCCTTCCCCTCCGTGCCCCCCCCCCCCTCTGCCCCCGTTCAGGTTGTTCACGCTGCTGCACGTGCTCTCCTACGTGGAGTCGTCGTCGTCGGGCCAGCAGTCAATGATGCATTCGTCAATGATGGAGACGACGATGACGCTCAGCAGCGCCGTCTCAGAGAGATTGTCTTACAGATCCCTGGACCCCCTCCTCACACGCCGCACGTGGGTCCCCTCCCCGCACACAGCACATGGACCCCTTCCACTCACGGCGCACCTGGACCCCCTCCTCACAAGCCGCAAGTGGCCCCCCTCCATGCACGCTGCTCGTGGACCCCCTCCTCGCACGCTGCTCGTGGACCCCCTCCTCGCACGCTGCTCGTGGACCCCCTACTCGCACACTGCACGTGAATCCCTTCCTCGCATCCTCGCACGCTGCACGTGGACCCCCTACTCGCATGTCATACGTGGACCCATGCACGTCGTGGTTTATCAATGACGGTGCAGTCAGTAAAGGTGCAGCCCTGCAAGATGCTTCCCTTGTTGGAAGAGGTGGGAGTTACCCACGCTTTACCCCACCACCGCATGCGACCTGCCGATCGACCAACTGTGCTGTATCCATTTACGCAGCTGGGTGGACAGAGGCAGCGAGATTTAAGAAGCTTGCAGCGTCGCTCCAAATGCCAGGCCTAAGGATCGACCTCTAGATCGCAAGTGTGGTGACGAGTTAATTGCAGCAGGGCAGCCTCTCATTACAATGGAATGCACTCAAAAGTCCTGCTGTACAACAACGGTGGACATCACTTGTGATATCATCGGCTAAAGTAAATGTAGGGGCTTTGAAGCTGCTCCTGGCCACGGACAGAGAAGTCGCTTCTATGTAGCAGTGGTCAGATGAACGAAACGTCCTGTTGTTGTTTGTATGTTAAATTTATTTTGCACTGCACTTAGCCAACCATGCTATCGTGGATGTAAACATCACCCACACATAGACTGTCCCGTTAACCATAGAAGTTGATCAAATCACATTATTACGCCTGATTAATTTAGAGGTCGAGCGACCCAGATGGGAAATCTTGTTTTGAGAAAGGTTTCTCTACCAAACACAGAAAACGATTCCCCATATCGCTTTAATAGACTTATGGAGCTGTTAGTGAGCACCTAATAACGGCAGGCACAGCACACAAGGTGGATGGCCAGCACCAAGTCAAACTGCATTACCGCACCATTTTATCATTTGAGGCTGAGTCGACCTAGGGGAGGCCCAGAACCGGTTTAGATAATCACCACTATTGTTGGTGGCCATGAGTGGAAGTGAAACTAGCGTCCCAAGGCTCAAATACTTGTGCAGGGCTATGAACACGAGTTTTATTTCACGTTCACTGATGGTCAGATATATATGCCAACATATATTTATAGATATTTTATAATACTCTTTGGTTCTTTCGGTAAAGTCACATAGGTATAAAATTAAATAAATCACGACGTTTCTATTGCAACACAAGCAATCATCATCAGGTGGGAAACCCAACAGCAAGAAGTTTTTTTCTACTGAAGTGGGAGAGAGATGCCATGGTAAGAGGTTTCTAGGTAAGAACGGGGGGCAGGGCAAGGGGGGGGGAAGAGGGGGTGTGTGGGCTAGGGGGAGGGGATCGTTGCGTGGACGCTAGATTGATATGTATAATGTGGTTTATTTACAGAGATGTAGAGTTACATTGAGACTGTGTGGATAAATAAAACAAGACAGAGAAGAAGCAGTCATCCATCCAGAGCACCACGTTCAGATAGTTTCCCAAAAATATTGTATTTGAGATGTGAATCCATAATTTTAATGCTAAGGCAATGTTTCGCTGCTATTTGCCGCTGAGAAGATGTTATCTCCCTCGATCGGTACACAGGAGGTCATGCTGGACCCTGGCGGTGCCTCTGTTATACTTTTGGAGTTGGCGTGTGCTCTCGCTGTGGTGGTCGGAGCTTGGGTTTTTATCCGGGTTCCTTGGTTCAGATGATTAGACTGCTGTTATAAATTCTCACGTGTGGTGATATCAGCTACTGCGATCATCAGCTATCATTACGTGTGACCAGCTCGCCTATGAACAAGAGCTAAGAGCACAGTTGAGTTTAACTGGTAAATAAAACTGTGAATTCCCTTGCACCTTCTGAGGACGGTAGTGTCTTGGTCAACAGGTCACTTACCAAACGCTTAACGATCGATCCAAACCTTTTAGGTCCACGCTTCGCTGGGCGCGTATAGTGGTTACGCACACGTAAAGCTCTGTGTTTTTCTGGTGGATGCGTTGTCGGGCTGGTCCCATGGTGTCTGAAACGTGGAACAGCACGAAGGCGTTGGTGGTGAGCGGTAAAACGTGCACTCCTCCCCCATCACCCCCAGATTAATGTAGGTTACACTCCTCTGCTTGACAATAAATCCCAAAGGTTATTTTTAGTTTATAACGTCGCGATTTATAGCTTTTGTTAAACTTGACAAGATTACGTTTTAGTCCATGGCAATGAGAATAGAGTTCGTTTGTAGGAGAACATATTTGCACGATGCTATTTAAGTAAATTAACATACAATGTGGTAACACGGCACGTACTGATTATATGCACTTTATTGCCTATTGTTTTTTACTTTGCACAAATATAGTTTACTGAACTTTTGCAAGCCGTTATCAGTCATGTATTCTCGACTGCTTGCATATAGATAGTGGCGCAGCCCTGCAATGAATCACCCCTCCAGGCGATTGAGACAGCCTGCCACCTACAGATTGCGCAACAGCGCCCCATACGACTTCCAGCCGTTTGAACTCGGTCGTTGGTGTAATTTGCATTCTTATCTGGAGTAAACCAACCTCCAAATCTACATATCGCTGGGTTCACAGTTTAGCGCGCTAATCAATACTGCACCACTCACTTTAGCATTGCCACATCCAAATAAATAAATGCGTATGCACCAACCGCTTGAAATAATGCCACATCGCATAGTCGTCGTGTCGACAATTAGAGAGGTAGCCAGGTTGCTCAAAGATCAGCGCTGGACTGGTACCATTGAGAAGCTGGGTTCAACCCCGGCTACTGAAACTAAACTTTTATTTTTATTTTACCAGGTAAAGTCCACTAAGATATATACAGCTTTTTTTTAAAATAAGCGACCTGGCCACAAATAATAGCTCAACGAAGTGGATCATTAATCACGTGTACATTTGTAGCAGCAGTCAAATACTCTTAACGCACTTTGATACCAAATATGGAGAACAATCCCAGCGACCACGAAGAGAAAGAGGCATGCAATCTCCAAACAGGCATAGCATACAACAGGCATAGCAGGCGAGGTAGTTAACATCTCCTAGTCACCGTGGCACCCTGCCTGTGACTGGCAGGGCTCTCCCGGTATAGTTAGCTGATGGCCTCAGCCCGGTCACCAACGATTCAAAGACGGATTGTAAAAAAACAAATTAATTGGTATTGGTTCCGACGTGACCACTTGATTTGATTTGCTCTGACGGATGGTGGAGAGTATATCTGAATATTGCCTTTATACTCAAACCATCTAACCCAAGTAAACAGACAGTCCTCGACTTGCGAGTGTCCGACTTACGAACGCCCACTTCCATGAAATATATAAAAAAATAAAAATATTGATTTAAAATGCGAACTTGCAATTGCAAACTGAACTGCCGGCTTACGAACCGTTCGAATTTCGAACAGGTCTCAGGAACGAACTAGGTTCGTAACCCGAATACTGCCCAGAAATAACTTCTGCTCAATAGGTTTGTGGTCATATATAGTTACTAATTATTGTTAACATGGGGATAGTACATTTGTGTGATGTAGGTGCTGGATGTGGTCATAGCTGGGATCCTATCCTTTTCTATATTTATAGAGCACCTTTGGTCAAGGCACGCTTTCCAACATTTAAAAGCTGTAACAAAAACAAAGTGATTTATATGGCAAGGGCAGTGCAAGGGCCGAGGAATGAGTGTCCCGAACAGAGGACATGTGGCTTCATGCAAGAGATATAGGGAAGGAACGGAACAAAATGGAACGGTAAAAAGGGAAGAGGAAGGGGATGGGCTATTAAAAAGAGGTGAGGCCTTCAGAGAGGAATGGAAGAAGGTTATGGAGGTGGCCTGCTTCATGTTCAAGTATCTCTCTATTTACAAAGTTCGATTTTACGATATTTCACGTTCATGCAATTGACAAATTACGTGTTCTAATGCTGTACTGTGCTGTGTGATTGTCAGGAGGCCCCCATGGTGTCAGCCAGCACTGGTCTCAAACCCTCGGTACCCACTATATCTGTTTACCTGCTATGAAGTAGGAGCATTGCTCGAAACGTCGACAATTATATACATGTCCTTTCAATGCATTGTTGTTAACGAGTGTGTTGTAGAGGAGGTTAATTGACCATACTTCACCACGCTGACCAAACCGGGTTGGTGGAGGTAGGTGAACATTGTATAAACGTGGAGAGGAAGCAAAGTACGGTACAATATTTGAATTCATACGCACACAGTGGGGAGCACAGGCGTTGCCTCTGCCAGTGATCTCAGTCAACCCACCGCTCCTGGGTCTGTCCCGTGAACTCCTCCTGCACCCAGCTGGCACAGCAGTCAACCCATAGCACCTGGGCCTGTCCTGGGACTCCTACCAGTAGCAAGCCTCCCACACTGCAAGTCGACTCAAAGTGCACTTAGCCTGTGACAAGCGCCGTGGTGCCGTCACCACCACTTAATGGCGGATGGCGGCTGTTGTTAATGCACGGTGGAACAGAGTTCAGCTTCCAATGAGTAGGATGGTACGGTGTATGTGTGTATAAAGCAGCAGCACTGGAGAGACAAAGGTGGCCGGGTGTGGTGGTACCGGGTTTTATCGGTACTTCTTGCTAACAGCACTTGTCCCAACAGCCTCATAGAGGCTATACATGAGTCTTTGTCTTTGCAGTGGTTTGTGCACTGCGCCACGGTCTCTGTGACCTTTATTGCACTGAGGTCCAGGTCGTTATAGGTCCAGCCTTGACGAACGCCTTTCAACGTATTGCATGCTTCTCCAAATTATAAGACGAATCCAAAAACATACATATTTGGCCTCACACAAGACAAACATCGCCCGTATAGCCTGAACAGACTGTTGGGGAAAGTGCTGTAAGCGAGCACCAATGAAGGCTGACACAGCACACGAGGGTTGGGTGGCCAGAACCACGCCCGGACGCCTTTATCTCTACAGTGGCCATGTTAACACATTACACCGTACCGGGTAATAATGTGAGGCTGAGTCGAAGTTAGGGGAGGCCGTGAGCAGGAATCGAACTCGGGTCACCAAGTTCGTAGCGCCGAGCGCTGCTCTTCACAATAACAAAAAGTCGCCATTCGCCACTAAGTGGTGGTGACGTTACCATGACACTTGTGCCGGGCGATGTGCACTTTGAGGCCACGTGAATTGTCGAAGACCCTCTAACAGTAGGTCACAGGACAGACCCAGGTGCCATGGGTTGACTGAGATGACTGGCAGATGCACCACCTGTGCCTCCTATTGTGCCAACTTCCTGTATTTTTTTCGACCCGGTTATCCGCTCATTGTTGTGAGCGTCGCTCCTCTGCCCTCCGCTGTTGTTGGAGGACGATTACCTCAAACTTCCCAATAGCGTTTTCTAGGTGCACGTATCCTGGCACTGCACAGTAGCATCCTTAACGAGCCTCCTCGCTCACTCTACACGAAGCTGCGGGTCGTGCTCTTACATGTGGACGTCTCCTGGATTATAACTTTTGCTTTAAAATGCACAAGCTAAATGTGCGTCTCAGAATCGGTAGACCGCGGTAGAATGGAGAAGGATGTTGGAGTGGTGGTGCCGCGCCTGGCACATTAAAATAACAACCCGCCGAGCCGAGTTAGATAGCAAGACACGGCTAACATCTGCAGTGGCGAAGTGATGACACCTTGGATGAAGGTGAATCATTCCAAAAGCACGATTAATGATGATCCATACCTCGAGATTCCTGGCTGGCTGCTGGCTGGGCGCCTCTCCACTCCAACCACAATTACTCCACTGTTAGTGGCTGATGTAGGCCGTTGCTACAGAAACTATCTGGATAACATAACTGGCTATGCGGGATTATTTGTCGAACAAATGAAATTAAACGGCTTAAACGGAAGTCCGGCAGACGTCTAATAATAGTAATAATTATAATCATTATTAATTGGCATAGATAGCGACACCGAAAAGATGGAAATAACGAATAGAGAAGACTGACCACGGCTCATTTAAAATCGCTCTAACTTTTAAATGTGCTCCTATCAACGTAATTATTTTGCCAAGATGCTTATTTCCTAGATGTGCGTGTATGTATATATATAACCTCAGTCTTTGCGTTTTATTATCAGAATCAGAATCTTTAGTTATCCTGGAGAAATATGATAAGCTATGAAGATATTTTTCAGAGATGTCCAGTAGGGATGGGTCAGAAACTTAAACGATTGGAGTAAGCAAATCACTCAAGATAAATGTATCAATAAATGAAAAACTAAAAAAAGCTATTTAATTTACCAGGTAAGGCCCACTGACTTATTAGCTATTTTCAGAATAGACTTGGCCACAAATGATAGCTCCACAAAGTGGCTTATTGTGTGGACATTGTATTGCAGGCAGACACTACACGCACATTGTTGATTCTGAATGAGGAGGGAAAAACCAGAGGACCCGAAAAAAAATGCACGCGACCACGGGGCGAGAGAGTGAGACATAAACTCAAAATATACTGAAGGTCACGGGACAGACCCAGGGGCCATGGGCTGACTGAATTAGATGACTGGCAGATGTACCACCTGTGCCCCCTACTGTCAACTTAACGCATTACATCCGCCCGGCGCTCCGCTCGATGGAGTCGGGATCTAACCCACGAACCTCGTGCAGATTACTGTTCGTGCTCCGAGCGCAGGAGGACTAAGAGACGAGTCCGAACACGGACAGCTGTCGTTTGCTTGCGTGGCTGAGCTTCGTGACCTGCGAGACGAATCCACAGCCTGCCGCGTGTGCGGTGATTCATAGGCGATTCGTCATCCCACTTGCCAGGCCGTCAGCGCTCCGCAGGGCTGAGGGACCCGCGGGGAGAACGGGATGATGGGGAAATATGGAACCGATTAATTTGTTTTTGTTGCTTTCTTATTTATCCATACGAGTCGCACTGAACCGTGGGGCATTTTTAGCTGCGAAGCAACTGTGTACCGCATAGTAAAGTTTTTTTTTGATTATTTCGCGTAAATATAAATGTGTCGTTAACCCACCACCACCCGACACAGCTAATCAGCAAGGTTTGTCACCTAAACAAAACGTGCCAATTACTATGGGCAGCCACCCCGCTAAGGCGGTCACAGTAGGACGATTGGGATCGGTAAGAGCAGTGTTCTTCATTTCAAGGCCCACGGGCCAATGGCGGCCCCAGGTGGCCTTCAGTGTGACCCCTGACAGCACATGGATATGAAAACACCCTTTGCAGGTGAGGCGGTGTGGCGGCTCTCAGACTGATGTCAACATCGGCTGAAGTAGCCTCCCTCTGAAAATGAGTGAAGAACACTGTTTTTGGATCAGGAGGAGGTGGTGGCAGAACCTTCGAGAAACCTTTGAGAAGGGACATGGACCACGGGGGCCCTGGGTGACTGTGCAACTCGCCCTCTCACCTATACTCACCGTTGTCCTTCACCAACGTGGTTAGGAATGGTCAAAGTCCAACACGCTCCCCACATACCCCCGACCGCGATTGCGGAATTAAACAACGATGAGGCAATTAAGGATTGCCCCTTGCTGTGGCTGAACGCTATCGCGGGATGAATGTCAAGGCAGGTGCGCGGACTTCATCCCAATCGATACACTTTGTGAGCTTTGCAATTGCAGGGATAATCAAATCACGTTCCTCTAATCACCTCGATAAGGCTTCTCACCGAGCCAGGTTGTTTATAAGTCAACATCCCCTTATCCATTCACGTTCACGTGAGACGAATTGAGTTCACATTCTACTGGGGGTATGTGCGTGCGCATGTCTGTATGCATTTGGAGCCGCGGAACAGTGAACACGAGATCGATTTCCGCTCACCTCCAATATCGGGTGACGAATATCTGAACCCGTACTGGGCCTCCCCTATGTCGACTCGGACTAAAACGAGTATCGGGTGCGGTGTGTAAAACATCAGCACTGGTGAGACAAAGGCGGCCGGATGTGGTGTTGCTCGTGCCAGCCTTCACCCATACAACCTTCAACAGTCTGTTGAAGCTTGTATGGGAGAACGTTGTCTTGCGTGTGTCTCTCTCTCTGTCTCCCGCCATATTGTGTGTCTCTCGCGTTATGCTCTCACAATCTGCCTTTAACTTCTCATCAATTCACTGCCGTTCACCAATTTCTGCACGAGTGCCTATCACATCAAAATCCGAATATTTATGTATATTGCAGGAGGAATCCGATGAGCTATGAAGCTCTTTTTCACAGATGTCCATTAGGGGTAGGTCAAAGCGTTACATCAACAAACAATACAAAACACGATAGGAGTGCAAAGTATAGGAAAGGTAAACAAATCACTACAAAAAATTGCACTCCTATCGTGAAAGGAAAATAAACAATATTTAATTTACCAGGTAAAGCCCATTGAAGTATTAGCTTCTTTTTTCAGAAGCAACCTGGCCACAAATGATAGCTTCACGAAGTTGGCTTATCATGTGGAAATGAAAAGCAGCCAAATGTATAGCAGCCAAATTATCTTAATAATCTAAACGCATGTTTAAATATCCATCCCCATGCGCTTCTGCCACCGTCTGAAACGTTTTTCCTTCCGATATTATGAAGCCACTGAAGCTATGCACTTTTAAATCATAAATTAGATTAAAATCGAATTTCTTTAGAACGGCTTTTTTTCCTTTGCCAGTACCAAAATATGAGAATAGGTTTTCCCCTTTATCTGGCAACAAAACAAGTGTTAAGATTTTGATTTAAAGCTTTCGTGACTGCAGGGATTAATATTCTTGGTTCTTTCGGTAAAGTCACGTAGAAGGGAAACAATAAAAGAATAAAAATATAAAACAATCATCATGATGATAATTGCTTGTGTTACAGTCGAAACGTCTTGAGAATTTTATTGTTTTATATTTTTATAATTTGATTGTTTCCCTTCTATGTGACTTTACCGAAAGAACCAAGAATATGAATCCCTGCAGTCACGAAAGCTTTAAATCAAAAAGAATATAGGTGTTAAGATGTTAAAACACCAAAGTGAAACCTTTAGCAAGGAATCTTGTCTGCATTAACACTGTTTGAGACTAGGCTCCAAAGAAAGCTGTCTCTGGTGTGGACCAACCAGTTTCAAAGACAATGCATATAATATATTCTTGGTTCTTTCGGTAGTTTGTTGTCCTTCCCCCGCACCTCCGATTAGCACGGTTGGCTACGTACGGTGCCAAAGAAGATCAACAAACACCTAATTATGTTGTATATTTCCCAATATTTTTAAGTCTTGCTGTTAAAATCTATCTTTTTAAAGGGCTGCCCTTGTCAGCATCGCCTATGATCGTTGTATTTCACCTGCTCTGAATAAAGATGCCATCTGTGAATGTTTCACGTGAGCCGAGTCACAATTCCCACTCTGTGTTTATTATGTTTCACAGAGATGGCCTTGAGGCAGGGAAACACCATTTCCTTTTACATTGCTAGATACATCACCCCAAAGGAGTCCCGGCGGCGATGCTGCTATCGGGCGCACAGTCACAAAGTGGGAACTCCTCAGCAGGCGATGAGTCACGAGGAGCATCTTGATGAGCACGACCCTTGCTCTGCAGAGGGACGGTCTTCTTGCTGAAATAGCCTCACGCAGTGGGTTCGTGATGTTGATGGATACCGGTCTGCCCTGCAATAAACATTACCACGATGACTGTGTCCATATGTAACATCGTACATATGAGAGAGAACCGGGTGGTGGCGGCTTCGCACGTCCCCGGTAATCCAGCACTATAGAGGCAGCAGGGAGGGTTGGTGGATTACCCACAGATGATGTCGTGAAACTCCCTTCCCGTGGGCTTCGAGGAAGTGCCTTACCCTGGCTCGTCAGGAGAGGGCGATACATCAAGTGGACTAATCGCCATCTGTTTCAATCTGAACCGGGATTGAACGTTGCCTCGTGCAACACGTGGGTTTTCACCAGGTTATTGGGTTTGCTCCCACTTGCGTATAATGATAAACACAGCTGATCATTTATTGGCTATGAACAACTTAAAATAAAAACTCAATGTAGCATCAGCAAGCCCCTCCTTAAAATGAGTCTTTCCACTCAATGTGGCTTTCCTGGATATAAGTAAATATTGATTACGAGGAAATTTAAAGTGGATTAACTGCTAATTCCTGTGGATTACGAGCTAATTGTAGATGAGTATTATTAGTAGTGTAATGCTTTGTGCTGACTGTTATTAAACCACTGTTGTCTGCACTCCTTCAATGGAGGAGGAATAACACTACACAAATTCTCTCCTGCAGTCCTCTCGTGGCTAGCAGACCTTGACATTGGCATCCAGTTCCTGAGCTCCCGAGCCGATTGCTGCCATATGCAAGAGTAGACGAGAATCAGATTCGCGTGATGACTCATCACCTGTTCTGGTTGCCTCGCTGTGCCCTGTGCACCCGATAGGAGCATTGTCGGGACTAATCTAACTGACTCACTATTTTTTTATTTTACCTGGTAAGTCCCATTAAGCTGTACAGCTCTTTTTATAAATGAGCTGACCACAAATTATAGCACAATGAAGTAACTTATCACGTGCGAATTTATAGCAGCCAAATACTCTAAAGGCATATTGATTCTAAATGTGGAGGGAAAAATTGGAGGACCCGGAGAAAAATCCACTCGACCACAGGGAGAAAGACATGCAAACTCCAAATATGCAGCAGGCGTCACAGTCGGGATCAAACCCACGGTCTTCTGTATACCAATCGAGGGAGTTAACATCTTGTCACCGTGGCCCCCCTCAGGTAAATCTCAGTTTCTCGCATTACGAGGAGGCACGACGATTTCACGGCCTCGACGGTATTTTTTTCATATAAATACATTTTGTGGTGAAATTAGTTCAGAATCAGAATCTTTATTTATCCTGGAGAAATCCGATGAGCTCTCAAGCTCTTTTTCAAAGGTGTCCCAAAGGGGCCAGTCAAAAAGTTACAACAATGCAAAAACACGAATAGGAGTGCAAAGTAGAGGAAAGGTAAGCAAAGCACCAAGAATGAATATATAACATAGATAAAGTATACAAGTTCATATTTCAAAAGTATATAAATTTCCAAGCTCGGTTTAAACAACAGCAAGAAAAGTGCCAGACGTTGCACATTAAAATTTAACTTTACATTGTAAGAAGAAAAAGACCACGCGCCTTGACAAAGGAATTAGCATATAATTTAGCATTGAAATGGCTCATTGAAATAGCTAAGTTAAAGTATACACATCCGCAGAGGTACCCCTTGACAAAGGAATTAGGCTGGAGTGGAAGAAGCCACGCTTAGATCACGACCTTTAAGCTGTGTGAGAAGAAAAAGGACAAGTGCCTTGACAAAGGAATTACCATATAATTTAGCATTGAAATGGCTCATTGAAATAGCTAAGTTAAAGTATACACATCCGCAGAGGTACCCTTTGACAAAGGAATTAGCATCGAATTTAGCATTGAAATAGCTGAGTGATTAGCTTGTAACTGCTCGCAGAAATAGCTATGTTAAATTTAGAGCATATACGTTCACCGAGGCACCTAGTACTCATCAAACAGGAGAATTTAGCGAAACACAACCACGCTCAGACATCGGACCTGTGTGCGAGCAAACAAGGTGTTCTGACAAAGAAATTAGCATAAAAAGCAAGCATTTGATTGGCGGATTTTAGGAAAGAGGTGGTGTACGTGCCGGTGGACTCGCAGTTTGGCGCGGGGGGGGGGGGGGGGGAGTTTACCTATTGATGGTGTGAAAAGGGGGATTTTATAAGAGCTGCGAAAGTTTGGGGTACCACTACTTGAAAACTATACTGTACCATTGAAATTAGTTTAATGTTTAGTTCGATTTAGAACATCTTTCCAATGGTTGCTTAATTTGAAACCATCCTCTCGGTTGAAATTGTGTCTGTGTTTGTAGATCTGAATTGCTTCATGAACAAATCTCTGATAAAAGCCCGTGGGTTTGCAAAGAACCTTGGTATCGGAGAAAATTATATCGTGATCCCCCACAGCGTTGTAACAGTGATCAGCCACGGCAGAATAATTCTTTTGCCGTGTTTCAAATATGATTTGTGCTCGCGAATTCGGTCAGAGACATGTCGCTTTGTCTCACCGATGTAGCAATCACCGCAGGTACAACTCAATTTGTAAACCCCGGGGTACTGTAAATCAGGAATGACATCCTTCACAGATGGGATCAGATCACGAATTTTGTGTACTGTATTGAACCGGACCTGGATCTTGTGTTTGTTTAGAATTTTGGAAATATTTTTAGTAACACCTGCTATATATGGAAGTGTGATGGTTTTCACCGGAGTATCAAGTGGTTGTTTCTGTATGGAGGGAGAGACAGCTTGGCGGATGGTACGGTCAGAGTAACCATTCCTTTTGAGGGCCAGGTGTATATGTTTTAATTCACTGGTCAGGTGGTGTTGGTCCGAAATGCAATGAGCCCTATGGTATAAGGTTTTGATGAGATAATTATTTTGGGCTGGGTGGTGGTGGGAATCAGGTTTCAAGTAGGAATCTGTGTGGGTGGGTTTCCTGTAGACAGAATGCCCCAATGAGCCATCAGATCTCATCTCAAACAGAACATCTAAGAATGGTAGCTTGCCATCTTTCTCCAGTTCCATGGTGAATTTGATGGCGGGATGTCTGGAACTGATGTGGTGTAGGAAAAGGTTCAGAGCTGGGAGGCCATGTGGCCAAATGACGAAAGTGTCATCCACATATCTCTTTCACAGGGAAGGTCTGAGGGTGGAAGTCTGGATAGCGTCTGATTCAAATTTCGACTCAGCCTCAAATGAGTACCTGGTGCGATGTGTAAACATCGCTACTCGGGAGAGACAAAGGCGGCCGGGGGTGGTGCTGGCCACCCAACCCCACGTGCCGTGCTGGCCTTCATAGGCGGTGCTCCGTAACAGCACTTGCCCCAACGGTCTGTTAAGCCTACGCGGGGGATCTTTTATTTGTTGTACCGCATGAATGTTGCGCCCCACGTGCCTGGAGCGAGCGAGCTTCCTGAGGAACTGGGCAGGCGAAACGTCGCGCATTGGCACGATGCGCCACGCGTTTTCCAACCCGAGAGCTCATCAGATAGTCGTGCAGCTACCAAACACACCGATTGCATGCCAGGCTAGGTGTTCCCTCGACTTAAACATCTTACAATCCAGTCTCACATCGCCTTGATGCAAGAAGACATCTAAAGTGGGCCCTGGTCTTTCATAAAACCCGTATTGGCAAATCTGTGTTGCACTTAGCTAATTCATTAACCCAAGAAACATAAGACGTGCATCAAATTTCCATTTAACTCTTCCTCAAACAAAAATATGAATAGGTGACCAAGCCTTTGACGTTGCAGACTATAACTGTTGTACATTTAACTAATTTTGCATAGTACGGAACCAAACGTTATAATCGGAGTTGCTGGACACAAAAGAAATTGCAGATGTGATTTGTATCCTTGATCCTTGCCCCTCATGCATCGATAGTTCAATGTTCATGTGCAGTGTGTTGTTGTTTTGGTGAAGTCTGGGACTATTCTTCTTTGGTTCTTTCGGTAAAGTCACGTAGAATGAGAATAAAATAATAAATTGATAAAAAAGATGGCAAACTACCCTTTCTGGATGTCTTAATTAAAAGGAGACATGATGGTTCAATGAGCCACTCTGTCTACAGGAAAGCTACCCATACAGATGCTTACTTGAAACCGGATTCCCACCACCATCCATCCCAGAAGAACTGCCTCATCAAGACTCTATACCATAGAGCCCAATGCATTTCCGACCAGGAACACATTACCAGTGAACTCAAGCACGTACACCAGGCTCTCAGGGCTAATGGCTACTCCGACTACACAATTCGCAAAGCCATCACTCCAGTCATGAAGAAGGATCCTCTTGTGGAGCCACTCAAAACCATCACCTTACCCTACATTGCAGGGGTCACTAAAAAGATCTCCAAAATCCTGAATAAACACAAGATCCAGGTCCGATTCAACACAGTACACAAAATCCGTGATTTAGTTCCATCTGTAAAAGATGCTCTTCCAGACATACAGTACCCGGGCGTTTACAAACTAAAGTGCCTCTGTGGTAGTAGCTACATTGGAGAAACCAAAAGACATATCTCGGACCGCATCCGCGAACATAAAGCAGACTTGAAACACGGTAAGACGAACTCCTCTGCCGTGGCAGATCACTGTTACAATTCAGTGGGCTCACATGACATTGACTTCTCCAAGACGGAGGTTCTTTGCAAACCAACTGGCTACCATGAGAGATTCGTTCATGAGGCCATTCACATATACAAGCACAGAGACAATTTCAACCGAGAAGATGGATTCAGGCTTAGTAACCACTGGAAAGATGTGTTAAATCATTTCTGTTCTTAATTAATTGTAATTTTACGATGACCTTCAGACCGCAGCTCTTTCGCCAGCATTGCCTCTTAATACCTCTCACACCACGGTTAATGGTATGGTTTACAACATGGAGTATACTAGGGCTTCGCAGCTGTCTCTCCCCCTCCTCTGTTCCGACCATGGACGAACTCGTCCGTCTGAACGGGGCCCGTAGCTATCCGTGGTACGGAAATTTGAGGGCTCTTTGTTCCTCTCACACAGCTTAAAAGCCGTGATCTGAACGTGGCTCTCTCACTCCAGCGCTGTCCTACCAGACAGTCTCGCTCCCTTCACCTGATGAAGGCCGCTTGTGTTGTGGCCGAAACGTCGTGAGAATATTATTGTGTTATTTTATTTTATCAATTTATTATTTTATTCTCATTCTACGTGACTTTACCGAAAGAACCAAAGAAGATGAATCATTGCAGTCACGAAAGCTTTAAATCGAAAAATAAAATAACACAATAATATTCTCACGACGTTTCGGCCACAACACATCGGCCTTCTGATGAGAATATTATTGTGTCATTTTATTTTATCAATTTATTATTTTATTCTCATTCTACGTGACTTTACCGAAAGAACCAAAGAAGATGAATCATTGCAGTCATGAAAGCTTTAAATCGAAATCTGGGACTATTGTTTTTTGTTTTGCTGCCTTGCCCCAAGAATGCATTCAGTGTTGCAAATTTGGACTTCATAATTTGTTTGGTTATGTATTCATGTTTTGTGACTTTCTTACCTTTTCTCTATTTTGCACGATTTTCCTTAAGACCAAAACAGGTGAATTTATACACAATGCTTGCTGCCGCCTGATGATGCTAGTTCTGAGCGTTGCTCCTCCAACCTCTGCTGTTGTTAGAGGGTGACGGCCTCCAACTGCCCAATAG
Organism: Petromyzon marinus; assembly: GCF_048934315.1. Lineage (NCBI taxonomy): Eukaryota > Metazoa > Chordata > Hyperoartia > Petromyzontiformes > Petromyzontidae > Petromyzon > Petromyzon marinus. Next base: position 26,761 of record NW_027423242.1, read on the forward strand.
ACTCACAGTGCACCTACCCTGGCACTGCCCAGTAGCGTCCTTCACGAGCCTGCTCCTCTGCCTCCTCTACAGAGGCCGACCTATGCTGTGTAGCAAACAAAGACAAAGATCCCCGCTGAAGCCTTAACAGCACCATTCCCAGCCGCCTTTGTCTCCTCAGTGGCGAAGCTTACTACAAACTGCACTAGGTACTCATTTAAGGCTAAGTCGACCAAGGGGAGGCCCGGGACCGGTTCAGATAACCATCGCAGGTGTTGACCGTGAACGGGAATCGAACCTGGATTGCCGGGTTTGTATCACAGCACGTTAACCATAGCACTACCGCAACCTGAAATGTGTAGCACCGTAGGCTGTAATGTATGAATTGTTTATCCTGACGCAAACATGAGGATATAATCTGTTAGCGGAGATTAGAGTATGTAGTCTTCCATATTCAACGCGCCCCTGTGTTACAACTTGCCCAATAATCTAACGGAGATAGACCCCACATCGAAGTTCTGTGTGGAAGCCACTGTCCCCGCAATATCCCCATGCACCCGCGCAATGCAATAATCCACGAGCTTACATTCCAACGTTCAAAGTCCACTCTATTTGTCCTCCACGGGGATTTCTAGATTTTCTCAACTCATCCCCCATTTCAAGACGAGAGTCTGTGTAATATCGGCAGTTCACCAACACTGATTCAAGGGAGCCCGATGCTGCTGACGAGGCACCATACGTCGTAAGCGGTCAAGACGTTTTGGTGTCTTCATTTATTAAGGAGCATAAACCATGGCTTAAAGCTTTCGTGACTGCAGGAATCCATACTTTTTGGTTATTTCGGTAAAAGTTACGTAGGTATGGCCCGCTGGTTCTTCAGTTCCATTGCTGGATTATTTTTTTCTGTCTGAGAATGACCGATTGTGTTGCAATCGAAACGTCGTGATATATAATTTTTATTTTTTTATTTTTATACCTACGTTCCTTTTCGAAAGAACCAAAGAGTATCTTTTGGTAAAGTCACGCAGAACAAAATTATAAAACAAAAAACTATGACGTTTCGATCGCAACATAAGCAATCGTCATCAGGAGGAAAAAGGAGGGGGAAAGCTGCTGAGGCAGACTTTTTATAGGTTTGAAATGGGTGTAGCCCAAGGGTCACAAACAAAGTGGGCGGGGCTAGTGATGTTAAATGAGAAATTTGCATGTTAATGTAAGATGGGAGGGCGACTTCCACGCCGAGGGCACAGAGGTGGCTATTGTAATGTGAGAGATTAGCATGTTAATGTAAGATTGCAAAGCCGCCGCGATGTCGAGGACGTGAGTGATGGTGGCTGTGTTAGTGTGAGACATTTAACCTATTAATGTAAAATCAGAAAGTCGAAAATAACAACTAACATCGGAAGCTAGGATGGAAACATCACAGCCAGTTATGACTTGAACTGGTTAATAACGTCCTTCAAATGATTGCTCAGTTTGTACCCATATTCTCGGTTGAAATTGTGTCTGTGTCTATATATCTGGATGGCTTCATGAACGAATCTTTGGTGATAGCCGGTGGGTTTGCAAAGTACTTTCGTTTTGGATAAATCAATTTCGTGTGAGCTCATCGCATTTAAACAGTGATCAGCCACAGCCGAGGTATTGGTCCTACCATGTTTCAGATCTGCCTTATGTTCCCGAACACGGTCCGAGACATGTCGCTTAGTTTTCCCAATGTAACTACTGCCACAGACACAGCTTAGTTTGTAGACGCCGGGGTATTGCATGTCAGAGATCACATCCTTCGCAGATTATGAATGATTTTGGAAATATTTTTGGTGACCCCTGCTATGTATGGCAAGGTGACGGTATTGATTGGGTCCTCAGATGGTTCTTTCTCAGCGGTTGGGGTGATAGCTTTAAGCATTGTGTAGTCTGAATATCCATTCATCTTGAGAGCTTGGTGTACGTGTTCCAGTTCACTGGCTAGGAGATGATGGTCGGAAATACATCGAGCTCTATGGTGTAGAGTTTTGATGAGGGAATTCTTCTGGGATGGATGGTGGTGGGAGTCAGGTTTTAGGTAGGCATTCATATGGGTGGCTTTCCTGTAGACAGTGTCCCATTGAGCCATCTGGTCTCTTTTCGATTAAAACATCCAAGAATGGTAACTTGCCATCCTTTTCCACCTCCATGGTGAATTTGATGGCTGGGTGTATGGAATTGGTTGAGGAACTGGTTCAGAGCTGGTCGGTCACATGGCCAGATGACGAACGTGTCATCTGCGTACCTCTTCCACAAGGACGGACATACAGTGCATGCCTGTATGGCATCTGTCACAAATTTTTCCGTGAAAACATCAGCTACAACAAAGTTAGAGGTTGACACGATTGTTATCATTCAGAGTAACAGTCCAATTTCCGACAGCCTAAAATCGGTTCTAGCCAAAGGGTTGAATTTTGCAGTCACCCCTAAACACATCCCAGTTGATGATATAATTGCCCAGGTCTAAGGAGACCTTAAGGGTTTGGGACATATTACTGCAGACGTGGCAAGATCGGAAATCGCTGCAATCCTTAAAAACGCTAAGTCACCTACTAGCAACATCGGTAAGGATGAGCACTTTGAGCTTTCTCAATTCAAAAAGATAGAGCACATCGTCATTCTCTCAGCTGGACCTCGGGGCTGTTGCTGGAAGTGGGATCCCCATCGTGCTTCTCAAGTACATCGTCGTCACCATCTCGTCGTCATCACCATCTCCTCGTCGTCGTCTCCATCTTCACCATCATGGGACGCGGCTAGTCAGACAGCCTACCAACAGTTCTAACTGAGTAGTGGTTGCTGACAATAGACAGACTTAATAATAATAGTGTTCACCCACGTCAGGTGTGTGTCATCCTGAAGGTCCTTTTGAAATAAAATAAGTGCCTCAAAGTCTTACTGTCTCCGAGTTGAGTCACTACATTTGGTGCTAGAAACGGAAAGAAAAAAAATATTGATATTGAAAGCAGCGACGTGGAAGAACCCACGTGTAGTGTCCTCAGAGGACGATGATAACAGAAACGTTATCCCCTTAACAGCCCCGGAATCCGGGAACCCGGCCATGTGTCCTGAGGCAGCGGCCGACGAGGGATCACGCGAACTCACCGGGTGCCTCGGACAACTGTTCTCCTCTGCTGCACAGCTGATCATCCAAATTGGGCTGGCTGCACCCGCCGGAGGATCCGCAGCGCAGGGGCTGCAGGCGGATGGGTCGCCTTCCACCGCCGCGCCCACGCGGGAACCAGTGGTTGTTTCACCCGCGCACGCGGGTGGCCACCAGCAGCCAGAGCTATACCCCTACATCACCCCTCCCCCATGAAAAAAAAAAAAACAGCTGTCTCGGCTAACATAATTACTTTAACAGGGGTTAGCGGACATCAGCAACAAGACCCCGTAATTATTTAACCAGAACCGTGAGGGAAGTGCAACAATTCATGACGTCCGCAGGCACGCCGCAGTCACGAGCATTAGGGTGGATCCCAGATCAACCGGAAGCTGCAGTCTGGCTTGCGGTGGTGGCCACCAGCCGGATGACGTCGGAACACAATTGTCATGATGGGAAGGGAGCTGTTCAGCGCAAACGAAGCACTCTTGGAGCGAGTCCTCGACGCCAGTCCCCCACCACGAGCAGGAACTTGCGCGCTGGGAACCACCGGAACATCACAAATGGCCTAAAGGGTGCGGCTCCTCCCTGGGAGAAGAAGATGGCAACTGGGCTTCCATGCACGGTCCTTCACACGGAAGCGCTGCCGGGGGATCCCTGGACTTCAGCTTCTGGGCTCAGTCGCCCCGACTCGTCGGACACATCCGACGCCCGCCGCTCTGGAGATGGAGATGAACTATCTAATAGGGTGGAACATAGGGTTTTAACCGTGACGGGTGCACAAAATAGCGATGGCGACCGACCTGTATATACACAAACTGCGGCCTCTTGACCTTGATCACCTCAACAGGGCCCTGCAACGGCCAGTATAATTTAGGGGACATACCCAGGGACACCTGGGGACAATGCAACGACGCCTTGTCCCCAGTTGTCCATGGGGCCCCGGACTCCCGTTGCCCCACGAACTTCTCATTTGCATGCTGCCGTTTGGCCGAATTTTCCTGAGACGCCTCCCGCGCCTCCTTCAAACGCCTAAGCATGACCTGCATGGGCATGGGCATGACGGCCCTCTTTTTACCCAAGTCCATGCCCAACTGTGCTTCCATGGGGGGATCACTCTCCCTCCTGTACATGATATTAAACGGGGAGAATCCTGTTAAAGCATGATGGGCCAACCTATATGCAGCCAGGACACCGGGGATGTGCAAATTCCAGTCCAACTGCACCTCATTAACTCTTTGGCACAACATGGACATAAGAGTCCTGTGCAAGCGTTCCACCATCCCATCCGTCTGAGGATGGTAGAGCGAAGTTGTAATTTTTCTTGTACCCAGCGAGTCACACACCTCCCATAACAATTTAGAAGAAAAATTCCACCCCTGATCTGTAATAAGTTGTTCAGGAGCTCCTTTATCCATTACGTAGACGTGCAGAAATTTGTCCACAATGGATGTGGCCGACTGGTCTGGCAGAGGCCATGCCATCGGCCACCGGGAAAGATATTCCACCCCGACCAGGAGAAATGTTTTCCCCTCTGAGTAGTGGGAATGGCCCGAGAACATCTACTTTGACTAGCTCGTTAATTTGAGACACCGTGATATTTGTGATAGTGGCTTGTGGCGTGTGCAGTCAGTACAACATTTCACCATGTAGTATACATGATCCATCATACCGGGCCAATAGAAGTCACGCTTCAGCATTAGCAAAGTTTTACGGACTCTGAGACAAACACGAACCGCAGATGCTTATAAATGCTCCTGAAACTTTGACTTAAAACGTTCGTGACTGCAGGAATTCATATTCTTGGTTCTTTCGGTAAAATCACGTATATAGAAACAAAAATAAATAAAAAATAATAATAATAATAAAAGAAAATAAAAAAAACAATAAAAATAAAAAGTTAAAATTGTAAAATTAAATGTAAATTACAAATTAAAATATGGCTTACTAAAAATCCATGAAGAAGGTATACCCCTTCGTCTCATCGTCTCCACCATTGACTCACGCACCTACAAACTGGCCCGATATCTGTCGGAGACCTTGCAGCCATTCACTGGCAAGACCACCTCTTCTATTCTTAACTCAGCTCACCTGGTTTCACTGTCCCCAGGTGATTTGCTCGTTAGTTTCAATGTAGTTTCTTTGTTCACCAAAGTTCCTGTGCCCGATACCATTGCAATAATTGAAGATTTGGTCCAACAAGGACTGAATGCTGATGTAACAGCCCTGGTGAGACACTGCCTCACCAATACAGTCTTCACTTGGAATGGACCATTCTACAAACAAACTGAAGGCACCCCAATGGGTTCTCCCTCATCTCCGGTTGTGGCCAACATTTGAATGGAAAAATTTTAGACGGACGCCATCCAGGCATCCACTCTACGCCCGTCTTTGTGGAAGACGTACGTGGATGACACGTTTGTCATCTGGCCACATGGCCGACCAGCTCTGAAATAATTCCTCAACCACATCAATTCCATACACCCAGCAAACAAATTCACTATGGAGATAGAAAAAGATGGCATGAGACCAGATGGCTCAATGAGCCACTCTGTCTACACGAAAGTAAACCTGATTCCCACCACCATCCATCCCAGAAAAATGCCCTCATCAAAACGCTACACCATAGAGCTCAATGTATCCCCGACCATGAACACCTGACCAGTGAACTCAAGCACGTACACCAAGCTCTCAAGGCGAATGGATATTCTGACTACACTATCCACAAAGCCATCACCCCAACCGTGAAGGAGCCATCTGAGGATCCAATCAAAACCATCACCTTGCCATACATAGCAGGGGTAACCAAAAATATTTCCAAAATAATGAACAAACACAAGATCCAGGTTCGATTTAACACAGTGCATAAAATTTGTGACCTGATCCCATCTGTGAAGGACAAAATTCCTGACATGCAATATCCCGACGTCTACAAACTAAGCTGTATTTGTAGCAGCAGTTACATTGGGGAAACTAAGCAACATGTCTCTGACCGTGTTCTTGAACATAAGGCAGATCTCAAACACGACAGGACCAATACTTCTGTCGTGGCTGATCATTACTTTAATGCAGCTGGCTCACATGAAATTGATTTCTCTAAGACAATGGTACTTTCCAAGCCGACTGACTATCAACAAAGATTCGTTCACGAAGCCATCCATATATACAGACACAGTCACAATTTCAACCGAGACGACGGTTTTAAACCCAGCAATCATTGGAAAGATGTCATCAACCACTTTGGGTCATGACTTGTGTTTTCTTGTCAACCTTTACCGTCAGTAGTGTGGATGTGTGGAGCGAGTTGAAATGCCCCCCCCATCTCTACCCCCTGCTCCCCCCCTATTTCTGACCCCCCCCTCCACCATCCTCTCCCCCTATCTCTGCCCCCTTCCTCCCCCCCATTGTCTGCTCCTACATTACCGCTGGCTGACTGGCTACCCCGCCCATGCTGGTTGCGCTGCACAAGCTCCTGCATTAGCGTGTTGCTTGCGCAGCTCTCGTCCCCCGCCCACTCACTTTGGAACCCTTATACATTTGGAGGCTTGCCGCCTCTTTTCTCTCCGCCTGATGAAGAACACTTGTATTGTGATAGAAACGTCTTAGGTTTTTTGTATTTATTCTTTTTAATTTATTTATAATTTTATTTTACTATTTTTATTTTTTATTTTCATTGTGTTTTTTTGCTTTCATAATATTTAATTCATCATTATTTTTATTATTTTTTAAAAAAATGTATTAAAATTTTCTTATTTATATTTTTCTATCTACGTGATTTTACCAAAAGAACCAAGAATATGCTCCTGAAATGTGTCCCCGAATACAATGCCATCGTCCAGGTAAATGAGGCACAAGTCCCATTGAAGACCTGCCAAGACCATTTCCATAAGCTGCTGGAATGTGGCAGAAGCCGATTGCAGCCCCATAGGGAGGCAATTAACTTGGAACAATCCTTGGGGTATATTCTTAGTTTTTTCGGTAAAGTCACATGGTTTTAGGCTTGGATTCTTCATCCAAAGGCAAGTGCCAAAATCCGGACAACAAATCGAGGGTTAAAAAGAACCGTGTACACAACAAAGCATCCAAGGAGTCATCCATCCAAGGGAGTGGATATGCGTCCGCCACAGAAAATGTGTTCTGCTTGCGGAAATCAATGCAAAATCGCAGACTCCCATAAAATGGAAGCCCCCCATGGGCTGATAGAGGGGGAAATAATGTCCGCACCCCGGGATGGTGAAGACGGAGACGACAACGAGGACATGGTGATGACGACGAGATGGCGATGACAATGGTCTTGAACAACCATGACGGGGATTCCACTTCCTGCACCAGCCCCGAGCAATGCAATGGTGTAGTCATAGCAGGATACCACCGCAGTCAGTATGCAATGCTGAAGTCATAGCAGGATACCACTGCAGTCAGTATGCAATGCTGTAGTCATAGCAGGATACCACAACAGTCAGCATGCAATGCTGTAGTCATAGCAGGATACCACTACAGTCAGTATGCAATGCTGTAGTCATAGCAGGATACCACCACAGTCAGCATGCAATGGTGTAGTCATAGCAGGATACCACCACAGTCAGCATGCAATGCTGTAGTCATAGCAGGATACCACCAGTCAGCAAGCAATGCTGTAGTCATAGCACGATACCACCACAGTCAGCATGCAATGCTGTAGTCATAGCAGGATACAACCACAGTCAGCATCACAATGCTGTAGTCATAGCAGGATACCACCAGTCAGCATGCAATGCTGTAGTCATAGCCGGATACCACCACAGTCAGTATGCAATGCTGTAGTCATAGCAGAATACCACCACAGTCAGTATGCAATGCTGTAGTCATAGCAGGATACCACCATAGTCAGCATGCACTGCTATAGTCATAGCAGGATACAACCACAGTCAGCATGCAATGCTGTAGTCATAGCAGAATACCACCACAGTCAGCATGCAATGTTGTAGTCATAGCAGGATACCACCACAGTCAGCAAGCAATGCTGTAGTCATAGCAGGATACCACCACAGTCAGAATGCAATGCTGTAGTCCTAGCAGGATACCACCACAGTCAGTATGCAATGCTGTCATCATAGCAGGTCTCACCACAGTCAGTATGCACTGGTGTAATCATAGCAGGTACCACAACAATATGCACTGCTGTAATCATAGCAGGTACCACCAGTCAGTATGCACTGCTGTAATCATAGCAGGTACCACAGTCAGTATGCACTGCTGTAATCATAGCAGGATACCACCACCGTCAGCATGCAATACTGTAGTCATAGCAGGAAACCACCAGTCAGCATCCAATGCTGTAGTCATAGCAGGAGACCACCGCAGTCAGTATGCAATGCTGTAGTCATAGCAGGATACCACCACTGTCAGTATGCAATGCTGTAGTCATAGCAGGATACCACCACAGTCAGTATGCAATGCTGTAGTCATAGAAGGACACCACCAGTCAGCATGCAATGCTGTAGTCATAGCAGGATAACACCAGTCAGGATGGAATGCTGTAGTCATAGCAGGATATTACCATAGTCAGCATGCACTGCTATAGTCATAGCAGGATACAACCACAGTCAGCATGCAATGCTGATGTCATAGCAGGATACAACGGCAGTCAGCATGCAATGCTGTAGTCATAGCAGGATACCACCGCAGTCAGTATGCAATGCTGAAGTCATAGCAGGATACCACCACAGTCAGCATGCAATGCTGTAGTCATAGCAGGATACCACCACAGTCAGCATACAATGCTGTAGTCATAGCAGGATACCACCACAGTCAGCATGCAATGCTGTAGTCATTGCAGGATACCACCACAGTCAGCATGCAATGCTGTAGTCATAGCAGGATACCACCACAGTCAGCATGCAATGCTGTAGTCACAGCAGGATACCACCACAGTGAGCATGCACTGCTATAGTCATAGCAGGATACAACCACAGTCAGCATGCAATGCTGTAGTCATAGCAGGATACAACCACAGTCATCATGCAATGCTGTAGTCATAGCAGGATACCACCACAGTCAGTATGCAATGCTGTAGTCATAGCAGGATACCACCACAGTCAGCATGCAATGCTGTAGTCATAGCAGGATACCACCACAGTCAGCATGCAATGCTGTAGTCAAAGCAGGATACAACCACAGTCAACATGTAATGCTGTAGTCATAGCAGGATACCACCACAGTCAGTATGCAATGCTGTCATCATAGCAGGTCCCACCACAGTCAGTATGCACTGCTGTAATCATAGCAGGTACCACGACAATATGCACTGCTGTAATCATAGCAGGTACCACAACAGCAGTTTCCACTGCTGTAATCATAGCAGGTACCACCAGTCAGTATGCACTGCTGTAATCATAGCAGGTACCACAGTAAGTATGCACTGCTGTAATCATAGCAGCATACCACCACCGTCAGCATGCAATACTGTAGTCATAGCAGGAAACCACCAGTCAGCATGCAATGCTGTAGTCATAGCAGTAGACCACCGCAGTCAGTATGCAATGCTGTAGTCATAGCAGGATACCACCACTGTCAGTATGCAATGCTGTAGTCATAGCAGGATACCACCACAGTCAGTATGCAATGCTGTAGTCATAGCAGGACACCACCAGTCAGCATGCAATGCTGTAGTCAAAGCAGGATACCACCACAGTCAGGATGCAATGCTGTAATCATAGCAGGATACCACCACAGTCAGTATGCAATGCTGTAGTCATAGCAGGATATCACCATAGTCAGCATGTACTGCTATAGTCATTGCAGGATACAACCACAGTCAGCATGCAATGCTGAAGTCAAAGCAGGATACAACGGCAGACAGCATGCAATGCTGTAGTCATAGCAGGATACCACCGCAGTCAGTATGCAATGCTGTAGTCATAGCAGGATACCACTACCGTCAGTATGCAATGCTGTAGTCATAGCAGGATACCACCACAGTCAGCATGCGATGCTGTAGTCATAGCAGGATACCACCACCGTCAGTATGCAATGCTGTAGTCACAGCAGGATACCACCACAGTCAGCATGCAATGCTGTAGTCATAGCAGGATACCACCACAGTCAGCATGTAATGCTGTAGTCATAGCAGGATACCACCACAGTCAGCATACAATGCTGTAGTCATAGCAGGATACCACCACAGTCAGCATGCAATGCTTGAGTCATAGCAGGAAACGACCACAGTCAGCATGCAATGCTGTAGTCATAGCAGGATACCACCACAGTCAGCACGCAATGCTGTAGTCATAGCAGGATACCACCACAGTCAGCATGCAATGCTGTAGTCATAGCAGGATACCACCACAGTCAGTATCACAATGCTGTAGTCATAGCAGGATACCACCATAGTCAGCATGCACTGCTATAGTCATAGCAGGATACCACCACAGTCAGCATGCAATGCTGTAGTCATAGCAGGATATAACTACAGTCAGCATGCAATGCTGTAGTCATAGCAGGATACCACAGCAGTCAGTATGCAATGCTGAAGTTATAGAAGGATACCACTGCAGTCAGTATGCAATGCTGTAGTCATAGCAGGATACCACCACAGTCAGCATGCAATGCTGTAGTCATAGCAGGATACCACCACAGTCAGCATACAATGCTGTAGTCATAGCACAATACCACCACAGTCAGCATGCAATGCTGTAGTCATAGCAGGATGCAACCACAGTCAGCATCACAATGCTGTAGTCATAGCAGGATACCACCACAGTCAGTATGCAATGCTGTAGTCATAGCAGGATACCACTACCGTCAGTATGCAATGCTGTAGTCATAGCAGGATACCACCACAGTCAGCATGCGATGCTGTAGTCATAGCAGGATACCACTACCGTCAGTATGCAATGCTGTAGTCATAGCAGGATACCACCACAGTCAGCATGCAATGCTGTAGTCATAGCAGGATACCACCACCGTCAGTATGCAATGCTGTAGTCATAGCAGGATACCACCACAGTCAGCATGCAATGCTGTAGTCATAGCAGGATACCACCACAGTCAGCATACAATGCTGTAGTCATAGCAGGATACCACCACAGTCAGCATGTAATGCTGTAGTCAAAGCAGGATACCACCACAGTCAGCATACAATGCTGTAGTCATAGCAGGATACCACCAAAGTCAGCATGCAATGCTTGAGTCATAGCAGGAAATGACCTCAGTCAGCATGCAATGCTGTAGTCATAGCAGGATACCACCACAGTCAGCAAGCAATGCTGTAGTCATAGCAGGATACCACCACAGTCAGCATGCAATGCTGTAGTCATTGCAGGATACCACCACAGTCAGCATGCAATGCTGTAGTCATAGCAGGATACCACCACAGTCAGCATGCAATGCTGTAGTCACAGCAGGATACCACCACAGTGAGCATGCACTGCTATAGTCATAGCAGGATACAACCACAGTCAGCATGCAATGCTGTAGTCATAGCAGGATACAACCACAGTCATCATGCAATGCTGTAGTCATAGCAGGATACCACCACAGTCAGTATGCAATGCTGTAGTCATAGCAGGATACCACCACAGTCAGCATGCAATGCTGTAGTCATAGCAGGATACCACCACAGTCAGCATGCAATGCTGTAGTCAAAGCAGGATACAACCACAGTCAACATGTAATGCTGTAGTCATAGCAGGATACCACCACAGTCAGTATGCAATGCTGTCATCATAGCAGGTCCCACCACAGTCAGTATGCACTGCTGTAATCATAGCAGGTACCACGACAATATGCACTGCTGTAATCATAGCAGGTACCACAACAGCAGTTTCCACTGCTGTAATCATAGCAGGTACCACCAGTCAGTATGCACTGCTGTAATCATAGCAGGTACCACAGTAAGTATGCACTGCTGTAATCATAGCAGCATACCACCACCGTCAGCATGCAATACTGTAGTCATAGCAGGAAACCACCAGTCAGCATGCAATGCTGTAGTCATAGCAGTAGACCACCGCAGTCAGTATGCAATGCTGTAGTCATAGCAGGATACCACCACTGTCAGTATGCAATGCTGTAGTCATAGCAGGATACCACCACAGTCAGTATGCAATGCTGTAGTCATAGCAGGACACCACCAGTCAGCATGCAATGCTGTAGTCAAAGCAGGATACCACCACAGTCAGGATGCAATGCTGTAATCATAGCAGGATACCACCACAGTCAGTATGCAATGCTGTAGTCATAGCAGGATATCACCATAGTCAGCATGTACTGCTATAGTCATTGCAGGATACAACCACAGTCAGCATGCAATGCTGAAGTCAAAGCAGGATACAACGGCAGACAGCATGCAATGCTGTAGTCATAGCAGGATACCACCGCAGTCAGTATGCAATGCTGTAGTCATAGCAGGATACCACTACCGTCAGTATGCAATGCTGTAGTCATAGCAGGATACCACCACAGTCAGCATGCGATGCTGTAGTCATAGCAGGATACCACCACCGTCAGTATGCAATGCTGTAGTCACAGCAGGATACCACCACAGTCAGCATGCAATGCTGTAGTCATAGCAGGATACCACCACAGTCAGCATGTAATGCTGTAGTCATAGCAGGATACCACCACAGTCAGCATACAATGCTGTAGTCATAGCAGGATACCACCACAGTCAGCATGCAATGCTTGAGTCATAGCAGGAAACGACCACAGTCAGCATGCAATGCTGTAGTCATAGCAGGATACCACCACAGTCAGCACGCAATGCTGTAGTCATAGCAGGATACCACCACAGTCAGCATGCAATGCTGTAGTCATAGCAGGATACCACCACAGTCAGTATCACAATGCTGTAGTCATAGCAGGATACCACCATAGTCAGCATGCACTGCTATAGTCATAGCAGGATACCACCACAGTCAGCATGCAATGCTGTAGTCATAGCAGGATATAACTACAGTCAGCATGCAATGCTGTAGTCATAGCAGGATACCACAGCAGTCAGTATGCAATGCTGAAGTTATAGAAGGATACCACTGCAGTCAGTATGCAATGCTGTAGTCATAGCAGGATACCACCACAGTCAGCATGCAATGCTGTAGTCATAGCAGGATACCACCACAGTCAGCATACAATGCTGTAGTCATAGCACAATACCACCACAGTCAGCATGCAATGCTGTAGTCATAGCAGGATGCAACCACCGTCAGTATGCAATGCTGTAGTCATAGCAGGATACCACCACAGTCAGCATGCAATGCTGTAGTCATAGCAGGATACCACCACAGTCAGCATGTAATGCTGTAGTCATAGCAGGATACCACCACAGTCAGCATACAATGCTGTAGTCATAGCAGGATACCACCACAGTTAGCATGCAATGCTTGAGTCATAGCAGGAAACGACCACAGTCAGCATGCAATACTGTAGTCATAGCAGAATACCACCACAGTCAGCACGCAATGCTGTAGTCATAGCAGGATACCACCACAGTCAGCATGCAATGCTGTAGTCATAGCAGGATACCACCACAGTCAGTATCACAATGCTGTAGTCATAGCAGGATACCACCATAGTCAGCATGCACTGCTATAGTCATAGCAGGATACCACCACAGTCAGCATGCAATGCTGTAGTCATAGCATGATACAACTACAGTCAGCATGCAATGCTGTAGTCATAGCAGGATACCACAGCAGTCAGTATGCAATGCTGAAGTTATAGAAGGATACCACTGCAGTCAGTATGCAATGCTGTAGTCATAGCAGAATACCACCACAGTCAGCATGCAATGCTGTAGTCATAGCAGGATACCACCACAGTCAGCATACAATGCTGTAGTCATAGCACGATACCACCACAGTCAGCATGCAATGCTGTAGTCATAGCAGGATACAACCACAGTCAGCATCACAATGCTGTAGTCATAGCAGGATACCACCACAGTCAGCATGCAATGCTGTAGTCATTGCAGGATACCATCACAGTCAGCATGCAATGCTGTAGTCATAGCAGGATACCACCACAGTCAGCATGCAATGCTGTAGTCATAGCAGGATACCACCACAGTCAGCAAGCAATGCTGTAGTCAAAGCAGGATACAACCACAGTCAGCATGCAATGCTGTAGTCATAGCAGGATACCACCACAGTCAGTATTCAATGCTGTCATCATAGCAGGTCCCACCACAGTCAGAATGCACTGCTGTAATCATAGCAGGTACCACGACAATATGCACTGCTGTAATCATAGCAGGTACCACAACAGCAGTTTCCACTGCTGTAATCATAGCAGGTACCACCAGTCAGTATGCACTGCTGTAATCATAGCAGGTACCACAGTAAGTATGCACTGCTGTAATCATAGCAGGATACCACCACCGTCAGCATGCAATACTGTAGTCATAGCAGGAAACCACCAGTCAGCATGCAATGCTGTAGTCATAGCAGGAGACCACCGCAGTCAGTATGCAATGCTGTAGTCATAGCAGGATACCACCACTGTCAGTATGCAATGATGTAGTCATAGCAGGATACCACCACAGTCAGTATACAATGCTGTAGTCATAGCAGGACACCACCAGTCAGCATGCAATGCTGTAGTCAAAGCAGGATACCACCACAGTCAGGATGCAATGCTGTAATCATAGCAGGATACCACCACAGTCAGTATGCAATGCTGTAGTCATAGCAGGATATCACCATAGTCCCCATGCACTGCTATAGTCATAGCAGGATACAACCACAGTCAGCATGCAATGCTGAAGTCATAGCAGGATACAACGGCAGTCAGCATGCAATGCTGTAGTCATAGCAGGATACCACCGCAGTCAGTATGCAATGCTGTAGTTATAGCAGGATACCACTACCTTCAGTATGCAATGCTGTAGTCATAGCAGGATACCACCACAGTCAGCATGCGATGCTGTAGTCATAGCAGGATACCACCACCGGCAGTATGCAATGCTGTAGTCATAGCAGGATACCACCACAGTCAGCATGCAATGCTGTAGTCATAGCAGGATACCACCACAGTCAGAATACAATGCTGTAGTCATAGCAGGATACCACCACAGTCAGCATGCAATGCTTGAGTCATAGCAGGAAACGACCACAGTCAGCATGCAATGCTGTAGTCATAGCAGGATACCACCACAGTCAGCACGCAATGCTGTAGTCATAGCAGGATACCACCACAGTCAGCATGCAATGCTGTAGTCATAGCAGGATATCACCACAGTCAGCATCACAATGCTGTAGTCATAGCAGGATACCACCATAGTCAGCATGCACTGCTATAGTCATAGCAGGTTACCACCACAGTCAGCATGCAATGCTGTAGTCATAGCAGGATACAACTACAGTCAGCATGCAATGCTGTAGTCATAGCAGGATACCACCGCAGTCAGTATGCAATGCTGAAGTTATAGAAGGATACCACTGCAGTCAGTATGCAATGCTGTAGTCATAGCAGGATACCACCACAGTGAGCATGCAATGCTGTAGTCATAGCAGGATACCACCAGTCAGCAAGCAATGCTGTAGTCATAGCACGATACCACCACAGTCAGCATGCAATGCTGTAGTCATAGCAGGATACAACCACAGTCAGCATCACAATGCTGTAGTCATAGCAGGATACCACCAGTCAGCATGCAATGCTGTAGTCATAGCCGGATACCACCACAGTCAGTATGCAATGCTGTAGTCATAGCAGAATACCACCACAGTCAGTATGCAAGGCTGTAGTCATAGCAGGATACCACCATAGTCAGCATGCACTCATATAGTCATAGCAGGATACAACCACAGTCAGCATGCAATGCTATAGTCATAGCAGGATACCACCACAGTCAGCATGCAATGTTGTAGTCATAGCAGGATACCACCACAGTCAGCAAGCAATGCTGTAGTCATAGCAGGATACCACCAGAGTCAGCAAGCAATGCTGTAGTCATAGCAGGATACCACCACAGTCAGCATACAATGCTGTAGTCATAGCAGGATACCACCACAGTCAGTATGCAATGCTGTCATCATAGCAGGTCCCACCACAGTCAGTATGCACTGGTGTAATCATAGCAGGTACCACAGTCAGTATGCACTGCTGTAATCATAGCAGGATACCACCACCGTCAGCATGCAATACTGTAGTCATAGCAGGAAACCACCAGTCAGCATCCAATGCTGTAGTCATAGCAGGAGACCACCACAGTCAGTATGCAATGCTGTAGTTATAGCAGGATACCACCACTGTCAGTATGCAATGCTGTAGTCATAGCAGGATACCACCACAGTCAGGATGCAATGCTGTAGTCATAGCAGGACACCACCAGTCAGCATGCAATGCTGTAGTCATAGCAGGATAACACCAGTCAGGATGCAATGCTGTAGTCATAGCAGGATATTACCATAGTCAGCATGCACTGCTATAGTCATAGCAGGATACAACCACAGTCAGCATGCAATGCTGAAGTCATAGCAGGATACAACGGCAGTCATCATGCAATGCTGTAGTCATAGCAGGATACCACCGCAGTCAGTATGCAATGCTGAAGTCATAGCAGGATACCACCACAGTCAGCATGCAATGCTGTAGTCATAGCAGGATACCACCACCGTCAGTATGCAATGTTGTAGTCATAGCAGGATACCACCACAGTCTGCATGCAATGCTGTAGTCATAGCAGGATACGACCACAGTCAGCATGTAATGCTGTAGTCATAGCAGGATACCACCACAGTCAGCATACAATGCTGTAGTCATAGCAGGATACCACCAAAGTCAGCATGCAATGCTTGAGTCATAGCAGGAAACGACCACAGTCAGCATGCAATGCTGTAGTCATAGCAGGATACCACCACAATCAGCAAGCAATGCTGTAGTCATAGCAGGATACCACCACAGTCAGCATGCAATGCTGTAGTCATAGCAGGATACCACCACAGTCAGCATGCAATGCTGTAGTCATAGCAGGATACCACCACAGTCAGCATGCAATGCTGTAGTCACAGCAGGATACCACCACAGTCAGCATGCAATGCTGTAGTCATAGCAGGATACCACCACAGTCAGCAAGCAATGCTGTAGTCATAGCAGGATACCACCACAGTCAGCATGCAATGCTGTAGTCATAGCAGGATACCACCACAGTCAGCATGCAATCCTGTAGTCATAGCAGGATACCACCACAGTCAGCATGCAATGCTGTAGTCACAGCAGGATACCACCACAGTGAGCATGCACTGCTATAGTCATAGCAGGATACAACCACAGTCAGCAAGCAATGCTGTAGTCATAGCAGGATACAACCACAGTCATCATGCAATGCTGTAGTCATAGCAGGATACCACCGCAGTCAGTATGCAATGCTGTAGTCATATCAGGATACCACCACAGTCAGCATGCAATGCTGTAGTCATAGCAGGATACCACCACAGTCAGCATGCAATGCTGTAGTCAAAGCAGGATACCACCGCAGTCAGTATGCAATGCTGATGTCATAGCAGAATACCACCACAGTCAGCATGCAATGCTGTAGTCACAGCAGGATACCACCACAGTGAGCATGCACTGCTATAGTCATAGCAGGATACAACCACAGTCAGCAAGCAATGCTGTAGTCATAGCAGGATACAACCACAGTCATCATGCAATGCTGTAGTCATAGCAGGATACCACCGCAGTCAGTATGCAATGCTGTAGTCATATCAGGATACCACCACAGTCAGCATGCAATGCTGTAGTCATAGCAGGATACCACCACAGTCAGCATGCAATGCTGTAGTCAAAGCAGGATACCACCGCAGTCAGTATGCAATGCTGATGTCATAGCAGGATACCACTGCAGTCAGTATGCAATGCTGTAGTCATAGCAGGATACCACCACAGTCAGCATGCAATGCTGTAGTCATAGCAGGATACCACCACAGTCAGCATCACAATGCTGTAATCATAGCAGGATACCACCATAGTCAGCATGCACTGCTATAGTCATAGCACGATACCACCACAGTCAGCATGCAATGCTGTAGTCATAGCAGGATACAACTACAGTCAGCATGCAATGCTGTAGTCATAGCAGGATACCACCGCAGTCAGTATGCAATGCTGAAGTTATAGAAGGATACCACTGCAGTCAGTATGCAATGCTGTAGTCATAGCAGGATACCACCACAGTCAGCATGAAATGCTGTAGTCATAGCAGGATACCACCACAGTCAGCATGCAATGCTGTAGTCATAGCAGGATACCTCCACAGTGAGCATGCACTGCTATAGTCATAGCAGGATACAACCACAGTCAGCATGCAATGCTGTAGTCATAGCAGGATACCACCACATTCAGCAAGCAATGCTGTAGTCATAGCAGGATACATCCACAGTCAGCATGCAATGCTGTAGTCATAGCAGGATACCACCACAGTCAGCATACAATGCTGTAGTCATAGCAGGATACAACCACAGTCAGCATGCAATGCTGTAGTCATAGCAGGTTACCACCACAGTCAGTATGCAATGCTGTCATCATAGCAGGTCCCACCACAGTCAGTATGCACTGCTGTAATCATAGCAGGTACCACGACAATATGCAGTGCTGTAATCATAGCAGGTACCACAACAGCAGTTTCCACTGCTGTAATCATAGCAGGTACCACCAGTCAGTATGCACTGCTGTAATCATAGCAGGTACCACAGTAAGTATGCACTGCTGTAATCATAGCAGGATACCACCACCGTCAGCATGCAATACTGTAGTCATAGCAGGAAACCACCAGTCAGCATGCAATGCTGTAGTCATAGCAGGAGACCACCGCAGTCAGCATGCAATGCTGTAGTCATAGCAGGATACCACCACAGTCAGCATGCAATGCTGTAGTCATAGCAGGATACCACCACAGTCAGCATGCAATGCTGTAGTCACAGCAGGATACCACCACAGTCAGCATGCAATGCTGTAGTCATAGCAGGATACCACCACAGTCAGCAAGCAAAGCTGTAGTCATAGCAGGATACCACCACAGTCAGCATGCAATGCTGTAGTCATAGCAGGATACCACCACAGTCAGCATGCAATGCTGTAGTCATAGCAGGATACCACCACAGTCAGCATGCAATGCTGTAGTCACAGCAGGATACCACCACAGTGAGCATGCACTGCTATAGTCATAGCAGGATACAACCACAGTCAGCAAGCAATGCTGTAGTCATAGCAGGATACAACCACAGTCATCATGCAATGCTGTAGTCATAGCAGGATACCACCGCAGTCAGTATGCAATGCTGTAGTCATATCAGGATACCACCACAGTCAGCATGCAATGCTGTAGTCATAGCAGGATACCACCACAGTCAGCATGCAATGCTGTAGTCAAAGCAGGATACCACCGCAGTCAGTATGCAATGCTGATGTCATAGCAGGATACCACCACAGTCAGCATGCAATGCTGTAGTCACAGCAGGATACCACCACAGTGAGCATGCACTGCTATAGTCATAGCAGGATACAACCACAGTCAGCAAGCAATGCTGTAGTCATAGCAGGATACAACCACAGTCATCATGCAATGCTGTAGTCATAGCAGGATACCACCGCAGTCAGTATGCAATGCTGTAGTCATATCAGGATACCACCACAGTCAGCATGCAATGCTGTAGTCATAGCAGGATACCACCACAGTCAGCATGCAATGCTGTAGTCAAAGCAGGATACCACCGCAGTCAGTATGCAATGCTGATGTCATAGCAGGATACCACTGCAGTCAGTATGCAATGCTGTAGTCATAGCAGGATACCACCACAGTCAGCATGCAATGCTGTAGTCATAGCAGGATACCACCACAGTCAGCATCACAATGCTGTAGTCATAGCAGGATACCACCATAGTCAGCATGCACTGCTATAGTCATAGCACGATACCACCACAGTCAGCATGCAATGCTGTAGTCATAGCAGGATACAACTACAGTCAGCATGCAATGCTGTAGTCATAGCAGGATACCACCGCAGTCAGTATGCAATGCTGAAGTTATAGAAGGATACCACTGCAGTCAGTATGCAATGCTGTAGTCATAGCAGGATACCACCACAGTCAGCATGAAATGCTGTAGTCATAGCAGGATACCACCACAGTCAGCATGCAATGCTGTAGTCATAGCAGGATACCTCCACAGTGAGCATGCACTGCTATAGTCATAGCAGGATACAACCACAGTCAGCATGCAATGCTGTAGTCATAGCAGGATACCACCACAGTCAGCAAGCAATGCTGTAGTCATAGCAGGATACATCCACAGTCAGCATGCAATGCTGTAGTCATAGCAGGATACCACCACAGTCAGCATGCAATGCTGTAGTCATAGCAGGTTACCACCACAGTCAGTATGCAATGCTGTCATCATAGCAGGTCCCACCACAGTCAGTATGCACTGCTGTAATCATAGCAGGTACCACGACAATATGCAGTGCTGTAATCATAGCAGGTACCACAACAGCAGTTTCCACTGCTGTAATCATAGCAGGTACCACCAGTCAGTATGCACTGCTGTAATCATAGCAGGTACCACAGTAAGTATGCACTGCTGTAATCATAGCAGGATACCACCACCGTCAGCATGCAATACTGTAGTCATAGCAGGAAACCACCAGTCAGCATGCAATGCTGTAGTCATAGCAGGAGACCACCGCAGTCAGTATGCAATGCTGTAGTCATAGCAGGATACCACCACTGTCAGTATGCAATGCTGTAGTCATAGCAGGATACCACCACAGTCAGTATGCAATGCTGTAGTCATAGCAGGACACCACCAGTCAGCATGCAATGCTGTAGTCATAGCAGGATAGTACCACAGTCAGGATGCAATGCTGTAATCACAGCAGGATACCACCACAGTCAGTATGCAATGCTGTAGTCATAGCAGGATATCACCATAGTCAGCATGCACTGCTATAGTCATAGCAGGATACAACCACAGTCAGCATGCAATGTTGAAGTCATAGCAGGATACAACGGCAGTCAGCATTTAATGCTGTAGTCATAGCAGGATACCACCGCAGTCAGTATGCAATGCTGTAGTCATAGCAGGATACCACTACCGTCAGTATGCAATGCTGTAGTCATAGCAGGATACCACCACAGTCAGCATGCGATGCTGTAGTCATAGCAGGATACCACCACCGTCAGTATGCAATGCTCTAGTCATAGCAGGATACCACCACAGTCAGCATGTAATGCTGTAGTCATAGCAGGATACCACCACAGTCAGCATACAATGCTGTAGTCATAGCAGGATACCACCACAGTCAGCATGCAATGCTTGAGTCATAGCAGGAAACGACGACAGTCAGCATGCAATGCTGTAGTCATAGCAGGTTACCACCACAGTCAGAACGCAATGCTGTAGTCATAGCAGGATACCACCACAGTCAGCATGCAATGCTGTAATCATAGCAGGATACCACCACAGTCAGCATCGCAATGCTGTAGTCATAGCAGGATACCACCATAGTCAGCATGCACTGCTATAGTCATAACAGGATACCACCACAGTCAGCATGCAATGCTGTAGTCATAGCAGGATACAACTACAGTCAGCATGCAATGCTGTAGTCATAGCTGGATACCACCACAGTCAGTATGCAATGCTGAAGTTATAGAAGGATACCACTGCAGTCAGTATGCAATGCTGTAGTCATAGCAGGATACCACCACAGTGAGCATGCACAGCTATAGTCATAGCAGGATACAACCACAGTCAGCATGCAATGCTGTAGTCATAGCAGGATACCACCACAGTCAGCATGCAATGCTGTAGTCATAGCAGGATACATCCACAGTCAGCATGCAATGCTGTAGTCATAGCAGGATACCACCACAGTCAGCATACAATGATGTAGTCATAGCAGGATACAACCACAGTCAGCATGCAATGCTGTAGTCATAGCAGGATACCACCACAGTCAGTATGCAATGCTGTCATCATAGCAGGTCCCACCACAGTCAGTATGCACTGCTGTAATCATAGCAGGTACCACGACAATATGCAGTGCTGTAATCATAGCAGGTACCACAACAGCAGTTTCCACTGCTGTAATCATAGCAGGTACCACCAGTCAGTATGCACTGCTGTAATCATAGCAGGTACCACAGTAAGTATGCACTGCTGTAATCATAGCAGGATACCACCACCGTCAGCATGCAATACTGTAGTCATAGCAGGAAACCACCAGTCAGCATGCAATGCTGTAGTCATAGCAGGAGACCACCGCAGTCAGTATGCAATGCTGTAGTCATAGCAGGATACCACCACTGTCAGTATGCAATGCTGTAGTCATAGCAGGATACCACCACAGTCAGTATGCAATGCTGTAGTCATAGCAGGACACCACCAGTCAGCATGCAATGCTGTAGTCATAGCAGGATACTACCACAGTCAGGATGCAATGCTGTAATCACAGCAGGATACCACCACAGTCAGTATGCAATGCTGTAGTCATAGCAGGATATCACCATAGTCAGCATGCACTGCTATAGTCATAGCAGGATACAACCACAGTCAGCATGCAATGCTGAAGTCATAGCAGGATACAACGGCAGTCAGCATGCAATGCTGTAGTCATAGCAGGAGACCACCGCAGTCAGTATGCAATGCTGTAGTCATAGCAGGATACCACCACAGTCAGTATGCAATGCTGTAGTCATAGCAGGACACCACCAGTCAGCATGCAATGCTGTAGTCATAGCAGGATACTACCACAGTCAGCATGCAATGCTGTAGTCATAGCAGGATACCACCACAGTCAGCATGCAATGCTGTAGTCATAGCAGGATACCACCACAGTCAGCATGCAATGCTGTAGTCATAGCAGGATACCACCACAGTCAGCATGTAATGCTGTAGTCATAGCAGGATACCACCACAGTCAGCATACAATGCTGTAGTCATAGCAGGATACCACCAAAGTCAGCATGCAATGCTTGAGTCATAGCAGGAAACGACCACAGTCAGCATGCAATGCTGTAGTCATAGCAGGATACCACCACAGTCAGCAAGCAATGCTGTAGTCATAGCAGGATACCACCACAGTCAGCATGCAATGCTGTAGTCATTGCAGGATACCACCACAGTCAGCATGCAATGCTGTAGTCATAGCAGGATACAACCACAGTCATCATGCAATGCTGTAGTCATAGCAGGATACCACCGCAGTCAGTATGCAATGCTGTAGTCATAGCAGGATACCACCACAGTCAGCATGCAATGCTGTAGTCATAGCAGGATACCACCACAGTCAGCATGCAATGCTGTAGTCAAAGCAGGATACAACCACAGTCAGCATGCAATGCTGTAGTCATAGCAGGATACCACCACAGTCAGTATGCAATGCTGTCATCATAGCAGGATACCACCACAGTCAGTATGCAATGCTGTAGTCATAGCAGGATATCACCATAGTCAGCATGCACTGCTATAGTCATAGCAGGATACAACCACAGTCAGCATGCAATGCTGAAGTCATAGCAGGATACAACGGCAGTCAGCATGCAATGCTGTAGTCATAGCAGGAGACCACCGCAGTCAGTATGCAATGCTGTAGTCATAGCAGGATACCACCACAGTCAGTATGCAATGCTGTAGTCATAGCAGGACACCACCAGTCAGCATGCAATGCTGTAGTCATAGCAGGATACTACCACAGTCAGCATGCAATGCTGTAGTCATAGCAGGATACCACCACAGTCAGCATGCAATGCTGTAGTCATAGCAGGATACCACCACAGTCAGCATGCAATGCTGTAGTCATAGCAGGATACCACCACAGTCAGCATGCAATGCTGTAGTCAAAGCAGGATACAACCACAGTCAGCATGCAATGCTGTAGTCATAGCAGGATACCACCACAGTCAGTATGCAATGCTGTCATCATAGCAGGTCCCACCACAGTCAGTATGCACTGCTGTAATCATAGCAGGTACCACGACAATATGCACTGCTGTAATCATAGCAGGTACCACAACAGCAGTTTCCACTGCTGTAATCATAGCAGGTACCACCAGTCAGTATGCACTGCTGTAATCATAGCAGGTACCACAGTAAGTATGCACTGCTGTAATCATAGCAGGATACCACCACCGTCAGCATGCATTACTGTAGTCATAGGAGGAAACCACCAGTCAGCATGCAATGCTGTAGTCATAGCAGGAGACCACCGCATTCATTATGCAATGCTGTAGTCATAGCAGGATACCACCACTGTCAGTATGCAATGCTGTAGTCATAGCAGGACACCACCAGTCAGCATGCAATGCTGTAGTCAAAGCAGGATACCACCACAGTCAGTATGCAATGCTGTAATCATAGCAGAATACCACCACAGTCAGTATGCAATGCTGTAGTCATAGCAGGATATCACCATAGTCAGCATGCACTGCTATAGTCATAGCAGGATACAACCACAGTCAGCATGCAATGCTGAAGTCATAGCAGGATACAACGGCAGTCAGCATGCAATGCTGTAGTCATAGCAGGATACAACCACAGTCAGCATGCAATGCTGAAGTCATAGCAGGATACAACGGCAGTCAGCATGCAATGCTGTAGTCATAGCAGGATACCAACGCAGTCAGAATGCAATGCTGTAGTCAAAGCAGGATACCACTACCGTCAGTATGCAATGCTGTAGTCATAGCAGGATGCCACCACAGTCAGCATGCAATGGTGTAGTCATAGCAGGATACCACCACCGTCAGTATGCAATGATGTAGTCATAGCAGGATACCACCACAGTCAGCATGTAATGCTGTAGTCATAGCAGGATACCTCCACAGTCAGCATACAATGCTGTAGTCATAGCAGGATACCACCACAGTCAGCATGCAATGCTTGAGTCATAGCAGGAAACGACCACAGTCAGCATGCAATGCTGTAGTCATAGCAGGATACCACCACAGTCAGCACGCAATGCTGTAGTCATAGCAGGATACCACAACAGTCAGCATGCAATGCTGTAGTCATAGCAGGATACCACCACAGTCAGCATCACAATGCTGTAGTCATAGCAGGATACCACCATAGTCAGCATGCACTGCTATAGTCATAGCAGGATACAACCACAGTCAGCATGCAATGTTGAAGTCATAGCAGGATACAACGGCAGTCAACATTTAATGCTGTAGTCATAGCAGGATACCACCGCAGTCAGTATGCAATGCTGTAGTCATAGCAGGATACCACTACCGTCAGTATGCAATGCTGTAGTCATAGCAGGATACCACCACAGTCAGCATGCGATGCTGTAGTCATAGCAGGATACCACCACCGTCAGTATGCAATGCTCTAGTCATAGCAGGATACCACCACAGTCAGCATGTAATGCTGTAGTCATAGCAGGATACCACCACAGTCAGCATACAATGCTGTAGTCATAGCAGGATACCACCACAGTCAGCATGCAATGCTTGAGTCATAGCAGGAAACGACGACAGTCAGCATGCAATGCTGTAGTCATAGCAGGTTACCACCACAGTCAGAACGCAATGCTGTAGTCATAGCAGGATACCACCACAGTCAGCATGCAATGCTGTAATCATAGCAGGATACCACCACAGTCAGCATCGCAATGCTGTAGTCATAGCAGGATACCACCATAGTCAGCATGCACTGCTATAGTCATAACAGGATACCACCACAGTCAGCATGCAATGCTGTAGTCATAGCAGGATACAACTACAGTCAGCATGCAATGCTGTAGTCATAGCTGGATACCACCACAGTCAGTATGCAATGCTGAAGTTATAGAAGGATACCACTGCAGTCAGTATGCAATGCTGTAGTCATAGCAGGATACCACCACAGTGAGCATGCACAGCTATAGTCATAGCAGGATACAACCACAGTCAGCATGCAATGCTGTAGTCATAGCAGGATACCACCACAGTCAGCATGCAATGCTGTAGTCATAGCAGGATACATCCACAGTCAGCATGCAATGCTGTAGTCATAGCAGGATACCACCACAGTCAGCATACAATGATGTAGTCATAGCAGGATACAACCACAGTCAGCATGCAATGCTGTAGTCATAGCAGGATACCACCACAGTCAGTATGCAATGCTGTCATCATAGCAGGTCCCACCACAGTCAGTATGCACTGCTGTAATCATAGCAGGTACCACGACAATATGCAGTGCTGTAATCATAGCAGGTACCACAACAGCAGTTTCCACTGCTGTAATCATAGCAGGTACCACCAGTCAGTATGCACTGCTGTAATCATAGCAGGTACCACAGTAAGTATGCACTGCTGTAATCATAGCAGGATACCACCACCGTCAGCATGCAATACTGTAGTCATAGCAGGAAACCACCAGTCAGCATGCAATGCTGTAGTCATAGCAGGAGACCACCGCAGTCAGTATGCAATGCTGTAGTCATAGCAGGATACCACCACTGTCAGTATGCAATGCTGTAGTCATAGCAGGATACCACCACAGTCAGTATGCAATGCTGTAGTCATAGCAGGACACCACCAGTCAGCATGCAATGCTGTAGTCATAGCAGGATACTACCACAGTCAGGATGCAATGCTGTAATCACAGCAGGATACCACCACAGTCAGTATGCAATGCTGTAGTCATAGCAGGATATCACCATAGTCAGCATGCACTGCTATAGTCATAGCAGGATACAACCACAGTCAGCATGCAATGCTGAAGTCATAGCAGGATACAACGGCAGTCAGCATGCAATGCTGTAGTCATAGCAGGAGACCACCGCAGTCAGTATGCAATGCTGTAGTCATAGCAGGATACCACCACAGTCAGTATGCAATGCTGTAGTCATAGCAGGACACCACCAGTCAGCATGCAATGCTGTAGTCATAGCAGGATACTACCACAGTCAGCATGCAATGCTGTAGTCATAGCAGGATACCACCACAGTCAGCATGCAATGCTGTAGTCATAGCAGGATACCACCACAGTCAGCATGCAATGCTGTAGTCATAGCAGG
Source organism: Petromyzon marinus (assembly GCF_048934315.1). Lineage (NCBI taxonomy): Eukaryota > Metazoa > Chordata > Hyperoartia > Petromyzontiformes > Petromyzontidae > Petromyzon > Petromyzon marinus. The sequence continues at coordinate 53,854 of NW_027423242.1, forward strand.
ATACCACCACAGTCAGCATGTAATGCTGTAGTCATAGCAGGATACCACCACAGTCAGCATACAATGCTGTAGTCATAGCAGGATACCACCAAAGTCAGCATGCAATGCTTGAGTCATAGCAGGAAACGACCACAGTCAGCATGCAATGCTGTAGTCATAGCAGGATACCACCACAGTCAGCAAGCAATGCTGTAGTCATAGCAGGATACCACCACAGTCAGCATGCAATGCTGTAGTCATTGCAGGATACCACCACAGTCAGCATGCAATGCTGTAGTCATAGCAGGATACAACCACAGTCATCATGCAATGCTGTAGTCATAGCAGGATACCACCGCAGTCAGTATGCAATGCTGTAGTCATAGCAGGATACCACCACAGTCAGCATGCAATGCTGTAGTCATAGCAGGATACCACCACAGTCAGCATGCAATGCTGTAGTCAAAGCAGGATACAACCACAGTCAGCATGCAATGCTGTAGTCATAGCAGGATACCACCACAGTCAGTATGCAATGCTGTCATCATAGCAGGATACCACCACAGTCAGTATGCAATGCTGTAGTCATAGCAGGATATCACCATAGTCAGCATGCACTGCTATAGTCATAGCAGGATACAACCACAGTCAGCATGCAATGCTGAAGTCATAGCAGGATACAACGGCAGTCAGCATGCAATGCTGTAGTCATAGCAGGAGACCACCGCAGTCAGTATGCAATGCTGTAGTCATAGCAGGATACCACCACAGTCAGTATGCAATGCTGTAGTCATAGCAGGACACCACCAGTCAGCATGCAATGCTGTAGTCATAGCAGGATACTACCACAGTCAGCATGCAATGCTGTAGTCATAGCAGGATACCACCACAGTCAGCATGCAATGCTGTAGTCATAGCAGGATACCACCACAGTCAGCATGCAATGCTGTAGTCATAGCAGGATACCACCACAGTCAGCATGCAATGCTGTAGTCAAAGCAGGATACAACCACAGTCAGCATGCAATGCTGTAGTCATAGCAGGATACCACCACAGTCAGTATGCAATGCTGTCATCATAGCAGGTCCCACCACAGTCAGTATGCACTGCTGTAATCATAGCAGGTACCACGACAATATGCACTGCTGTAATCATAGCAGGTACCACAACAGCAGTTTCCACTGCTGTAATCATAGCAGGTACCACCAGTCAGTATGCACTGCTGTAATCATAGCAGGTACCACAGTAAGTATGCACTGCTGTAATCATAGCAGGATACCACCACCGTCAGCATGCATTACTGTAGTCATAGGAGGAAACCACCAGTCAGCATGCAATGCTGTAGTCATAGCAGGAGACCACCGCATTCATTATGCAATGCTGTAGTCATAGCAGGATACCACCACTGTCAGTATGCAATGCTGTAGTCATAGCAGGACACCACCAGTCAGCATGCAATGCTGTAGTCAAAGCAGGATACCACCACAGTCAGTATGCAATGCTGTAATCATAGCAGAATACCACCACAGTCAGTATGCAATGCTGTAGTCATAGCAGGATATCACCATAGTCAGCATGCACTGCTATAGTCATAGCAGGATACAACCACAGTCAGCATGCAATGCTGAAGTCATAGCAGGATACAACGGCAGTCAGCATGCAATGCTGTAGTCATAGCAGGATACCAACGCAGTCAGAATGCAATGCTGTAGTCAAAGCAGGATACCACTACCGTCAGTATGCAATGCTGTAGTCATAGCAGGATGCCACCACAGTCAGCATGCAATGGTGTAGTCATAGCAGGATACCACCACCGTCAGTATGCAATGATGTAGTCATAGCAGGATACCACCACAGTCAGCATGTAATGCTGTAGTCATAGCAGGATACCTCCACAGTCAGCATACAATGCTGTAGTCATAGCAGGATACCACCACAGTCAGCATGCAATGCTTGAGTCATAGCAGGAAACGACCACAGTCAGCATGCAATGCTGTAGTCATAGCAGGATACCACCACAGTCAGCACGCAATGCTGTAGTCATAGCAGGATACCACAACAGTCAGCATGCAATGCTGTAGTCATAGCAGGATACCACCACAGTCAGCATCACAATGCTGTAGTCATAGCAGGATACCACCATAGTCAGCATGCACTGCTATAGTCATAGCAGGATACCACCACAGTCAGCATGCAATGCTGTAGTCATAGCAGGATACAACTACAGTCAGCATGCAATGCTGTAGTCATAGCAGGATACCACCGCAGTCAGTATGCAATGCTGAAGTTATAGAAGGATACCACTGCAGTCAGTATGCAATGCTGTAGTCATAGCAGGATACCACCACAGTCAGCATGAAATGCTGTAGTCATAGCAGGATACCACCACAGTCAGCATGCAATGCTGTAGTCATAGCAGGATACCACCACAGTGAGCATGCACTGCTATAGTCATAGCAGGATACAACCACAGTCAGCATGCAATGCTCTAGTCATAGCAGGATACCACCACAGTCAGCATGCAATGCTGTAGTCATAGCAGGATACATCCACAGTCAGCATGCAATGCTGTAGTCATAGCAGGATACCACCACAGTCAGCATACAATGCTGTAGTCATAGCAGGATACAACCACAGTCAGCATGCAATGCTGTAGTCATAGCAGGATACCACCACAGTCAGTATGCAATGCTGTCATCATAGCAGGTCCCACCATAGTCAGTATGCACTGCTGTAATCATAGCAGGTACCACGACAATATGCAGTGCTGTAATCATAGCAGGTACCACAACAGCAGTTTCCACTGCTGTAATCATAGCAGGTACCACCAGTCAGTATGCACTGCTGTAATCATAGCAGGTACCACAGTAAGTATGCACTGCTGTAATCATATCAGGATACCACCACCATCAGCATGCAATACTGTAGTCATAGCAGGAAACCACCAGTCAGCATGCAATGCTGTAGTCATAGCAGGAGACCACCGCAGTCAGTATGCAATGCTGTAGTCATAGCAGGATACCACCACTGTCAGTATGCAATGCTGTAGTCATAGCAGGATACTACCACACTCAGTATGCAATGCTGTAGTCATAGCAGGATACCACCACAGTCAGCATGCAATGCTGTAGTCATAGCAGGATACCACCACAGTCAGCATGCAATGCTGTAGTCATAGCAGGATACCACCACAGTCAGCATGCAATGCTGTAGTCAAAGCAGGATACAACCACAGTCAGCATGCAATGCTGTAGTCATAGCAGGATACCACCACAGTCAGCATGTAATGCTGTAGTCATAGCAGGATACCTCCACAGTCAGCATACAATGCTGTAGTCATAGCAGGATACCACCACAGTCAGCATGCAATGCTTGAGTCATAGCAGGAAACGACCACAGTCAGCATGCAATGCTGTAGTCATAGCAGGATACCACCACAGTCAGCACGCAATGCTGTAGTCATAGCAGGATACCACAACAGTCAGCATGCAATGCTGTAGTCATAGCAGGATACCACCACAGTCAGCATCACAATGCTGTAGTCATAGCAGGATACCACCATAGTCAGCATGCACTGCTATAGTCATAGCAGGATACCACCACAGTCAGCATGCAATGCTGTAGTCATAGCAGGATACAACTACAGTCAGCATGCAATGCTGTAGTCATAGCAGGATACCACCGCAGTCAGTATGCAATGCTGAAGTTATAGAAGGATACCACTGCAGTCAGTATGCAATGCTGTAGTCATAGCAGGATACCACCACAGTCAGCATGAAATGCTGTAGTCATAGCAGGATACCACCACAGTCAGCATGCAATGCTGTAGTCATAGCAGGATACCACCACAGTGAGCATGCACTGCTATAGTCATAGCAGGATACAACCACAGTCAGCATGCAATGCTCTAGTCATAGCAGGATACCACCACAGTCAGCATGCAATGCTGTAGTCATAGCAGGATACATCCACAGTCAGCATGCAATGCTGTAGTCATAGCAGGATACCACCACAGTCAGCATACAATGCTGTAGTCATAGCAGGATACAACCACAGTCAGCATGCAATGCTGTAGTCATAGCAGGATACCACCACAGTCAGTATGCAATGCTGTCATCATAGCAGGTCCCACCATAGTCAGTATGCACTGCTGTAATCATAGCAGGTACCACGACAATATGCAGTGCTGTAATCATAGCAGGTACCACAACAGCAGTTTCCACTGCTGTAATCATAGCAGGTACCACCAGTCAGTATGCACTGCTGTAATCATAGCAGGTACCACAGTAAGTATGCACTGCTGTAATCATATCAGGATACCACCACCGTCAGCATGCAATACTGTAGTCATAGCAGGAAACCACCAGTCAGCATGCAATGCTGTAGTCATAGCAGGAGACCACCGCAGTCAGTATGCAATGCTGTAGTCATAGCAGGATACCACCACTGTCAGTATGCAATGCTGTAGTCATAGCAGGATACTACCACAGTCAGTATGCAATGCTGTAGTCATAGCAGGATACCACCACAGTCAGCATGCAATGCTGTAGTCATAGCAGGATACCACCACAGTCAGCATGCAATGCTGTAGTCATAGCAGGATACCACCACAGTCAGCATGCAATGCTGTAGTCAAAGCAGGATACAACCACAGTCAGCATGCAATGCTGTAGTCATAGCAGGATACCACCACAGTCAGTATGCAATGCTGTCATCATAGCAGGTCCCACCACAGTCAGTATGCACTGCTGTAATCATAGCAGGTACCACGACAATATGCACTGCTGTAATCATAGCAGGTACCACAACAGCAGTTTCCACTGCTGTAATCATAGCAGGTACCACCAGTCAGTATGCACTGCTGTAATCATAGCCGGTACCACAGTAAGTATGCACTGCTGTAATCATAGCAGGATACCACCACCGTCAGCATGCATTACTGTAGTCATAGGAGGAAACCACCAGTCAGCATGCAATGCTGTAGTCATAGCAGGAGACCACCGCATTCATTATGCAATGCTGTAGTCATAGCAGGATACCACCACTGTCAGTATGCAATGCTGTAGTCATAGCAGGACACCACCAGTCAGCATGCAATGCTGTAGTCAAAGCAGGATACCACCACAGTCAGTATGCAATGCTGTAATCATAGCAGAATACCACCACAGTCAGTATGCAATGCTGTAGTCATAGCAGGATATCACCATAGTCAGCATGCACTGCTATAGTCATAGCAGGATACAACCACAGTCAGCATGCAATGCTGAAGTCATAGCAGGATACAACGGCAGTCAGCATGCAATGCTGTAGTCATAGCAGGATACCAACGCAGTCAGAATGCAATGCTGTAGTCAAAGCAGGATACCACTACCGTCAGTATGCAATGCTGTAGTCATAGCAGGATGCCACCACAGTCAGCATGCAATGGTGTAGTCATAGCAGGATACCACCACCGTCAGTATGCAATGATGTAGTCATAGCAGGATACCACCACAGTCAGCATGTAATGCTGTAGTCATAGCAGGATACCTCCACAGTCAGCATACAATGCTGTAGTCATAGCAGGATACCACCACAGTCAGCATGCAATGCTTGAGTCATAGCAGGAAACGACCACAGTCAGCATGCAATGCTGTAGTCATAGCAGGATACCACCACAGTCAGCACGCAATGCTGTAGTCATAGCAGGATACCACAACAGTCAGCATGCAATGCTGTAGTCATAGCAGGATACCACCACAGTCAGCATCACAATGCTGTAGTCATAGCAGGATACCACCATAGTCAGCATGCACTGCTATAGTCATAGCAGGATACCACCACAGTCAGCATGCAATGCTGTAGTCATAGCAGGATACAACTACAGTCAGCATGCAATGCTGTAGTCATAGCAGGATACCACCGCAGTCAGTATGCAATGCTGAAGTTATAGAAGGATACCACTGCAGTCAGTATGCAATGCTGTAGTCATAGCAGGATACCACCACAGTCAGCATGAAATGCTGTAGTCATAGCAGGATACCACCACAGTCAGCATGCAATGCTGTAGTCATAGCAGGATACCACCACAGTGAGCATGCACTGCTATAGTCATAGCAGGATACAACCACAGTCAGCATGCAATGCTCTAGTCATAGCAGGATACCACCACAGTCAGCATGCAATGCTGTAGTCATAGCAGGATACATCCACAGTCAGCATGCAATGCTGTAGTCATAGCAGGATACCACCACAGTCAGCATACAATGCTGTAGTCATAGCAGGATACAACCACAGTCAGCATGCAATGCTGTAGTCATAGCAGGATACCACCACAGTCAGTATGCAATGCTGTCATCATAGCAGGTCCCACCATAGTCAGTATGCACTGCTGTAATCATAGCAGGTACCACGACAATATGCAGTGCTGTAATCATAGCAGGTACCACAACAGCAGTTTCCACTGCTGTAATCATAGCAGGTACCACCAGTCAGTATGCACTGCTGTAATCATAGCAGGTACCACAGTAAGTATGCACTGCTGTAATCATATCAGGATACCACCACCGTCAGCATGCAATACTGTAGTCATAGCAGGAAACCACCAGTCAGCATGCAATGCTGTAGTCATAGCAGGAGACCACCGCAGTCAGTATGCAATGCTGTAGTCATAGCAGGATACCACCACTGTCAGTATGCAATGCTGTAGTCATAGCAGGATACCACCACAGTCAGTATGCAATGCTGTAGTCATAGCAGGACACCACCAGTCAGCATGCAATGCTGTAGTCATAGCAGGATACTACCACAGTCAGGATGCAATGCTGTAATCACAGCAGGATACCACCACAGTCAGTATGCAATGCTGTAGTCATAGCAGGATATCACCATAGTCAGCATGCACTGCTATAGTCATAGCAGGATACAACCACAGTCAGCATGCAATGCTGAAGTCATAGCAGGATACAACGGCAGTCAGCATGCAATGCTGTAGTCATAGCAGGATACCACCGCAGTCAGTATGCAATGCTGTAGTCATAGCAGGATACCACTACCGTCAGTATGCAATGCTGTAGTCATAGCAGGATACCACCACAGTCAGCATGCGATGCTATAGTCATAGCAGGATACCACCACCGTCAGTATGCAATGCTGTAGTCATAGCAGGATACCACCACAGTGAGCATGCACTGCTATAGTCATAGCAGGATACAACCACAGTCAGCATGCAATGCTCTAGTCATAGCAGGATACCACCACAGTCAGCATGCAATGCTGTAGTCATAGCAGGATACATCCACAGTCAGCATGCAATGCTGTAGTCATAGCAGGATACCACCACAGTCAGCATACAATGCTGTAGTCATAGCAGGATACAACCACAGTCAGCATGCAATGCTGTAGTCATAGCAGGATACCACCACAGTCAGTATGCAATGCTGTCATCATAGCAGGTCCCACCATAGTCAGTATGCACTGCTGTAATCATAGCAGGTACCACGACAATATGCAGTGCTGTAATCATAGCAGGTACCACAACAGCAGTTTCCACTGCTGTAATCATAGCAGGTACCACCAGTCAGTATGCACTGCTGTAATCATAGCAGGTACCACAGTAAGTATGCACTGCTGTAATCATAGCAGGATACCACCACCGTCAGCATGCAATACTGTAGTCATAGCAGGAAACCACCAGTCAGCATGCAATGCTGTAGTCATAGCAGGAGATCACCGCAGTCAGTATGCAATGCTGTAGTCATAGCAGGATACCACCACTGTCAGTATGCAATGCTGTAGTCATAGCAGGATACCACCACAGTCAGTATGCAATGCTGTAGTCATAGCAGGACACCACCAGTCAGCATGCAATGCTGTAGTCATAGCAGGATACTACCACAGTCAGGATGCAATGCTGTAATCACAGCAGGATACCACCAAAGTCAGTATGCAATGCTGTAGTCATAGCAGGATATCACCATAGTCAGCATGCACTGCTATAGTCATAGCAGGATACAACCACAGTCAGCATGCAATGCTGAAGTCATAGCAGGATACAACGGCAGTCAGCATGCAATGCTGTAGTCATAGCAGGAGACCACCGCAGTCAGTATGCAATGCTGTAGTCAAAGCAGGATAAAACCACTGTCAGTATGCAATGCTGTAGTCATAGCAGGATACCACCACAGTCAGTATGCAATGCTGTAGTCATAGCAGGACACCACCAGTCAGCATGCAATGCTGTAGTCATAGCAGGATACTACCACAGTCAGGATGCAATGCTGTAATCACAGCAGGATACCACCACAGTCAGTATGCAATGCTGTAGTCATAGCAGGTTATCACCATAGTCAGCATGCACTGCTATAGTCATAGCAGGATACAACCACAGTCAGCATGCAATGCTGAAGTCATAGCAGGATACAACGGCAGTCAGCATGCAATGCTGTAGTCATAGCAGGATACCACCCCAGTCAGTATGCAATGCTGTAGTCATAGCAGGATACCACTACCGTCAGTATGCAATGCTGTAGTCATAGCAGGATACCACCACAGTCAGCATGCGATGCTGTAGTCATAGCAGGATACCACCACCGTCAGTATGCAATGCTGTAGTCATAGCAGGATACCACCACAGTCAGCATGTAATGCTGTAGTCATAGCAGGATACCACCACAGTCAGCATACAATGCTGTAGTCATAGCAGGATACCACCACAGTCAGCATGCAATGCTGTAGTCATAGCAGGTTACCACCACAGTCAGAACGCAATGCTGTAGTCATAGCAGGATACCACCACAGTCAGCATGCAATGCTGTAATCATAGCAGGATACCACCACAGTCAGCATCGCAATGCTGTAGTCATAGCAGGATACCACCATAGTCAGCATGCACTGCTATAGTCATAACAGGATACCACCACAGTCAGCATGCAATGCTGTAGTCATAGCAGGATACAACTACAGTCAGCATGCAATGCTGTAGTCATAGCTGGATACCACCGCAGTCAGTATGCAATGCTGAAGTTATAGAAGGATACCACTGCAGTCAGTATGCAATGCTGTAGTCATAGCAGGATACCACCACAGTGAGCATGCACAGCTATAGTCATAGCAGGATACAACCACAGTCAGCATGCAATGCTGTAGTCATAGCAGGATACCACCACAGTCAGCATGCAATGCGGTAGTCATAACAGGATACATCAACAGTCAGCATGCAATGCTGTAGTCATAGCAGGATACCACCACAGTCAGCATACAATGCTGTAGTCATAGCAGGATACAACCACAGTCAGCATGCAATGCTGTAGTCATAGCAGGATACCACCACAGTCAGTATGCAATGCTGTCATCATAGCAGGTCCCACCACAGTCAGTATGCACTGCTGTAATCATAGCAGGTACCACGACAATATGCAGTGCTGTAATCATAGCAGGTACCACAACAGCAGTTTCCACTGCTGTAATCATAGCAGGTACCACCAGTCAGTATGCACTGCTGTAATCATAGCAGGTACCACAGTAAGTATGCACTGCTGTAATCATAGCAGGATACCACCACCGTCAGCATGCAATACTGTAGTCATAGCAGGAAACCACCAGTCAGCATGCAATGCTGTAGTCATAGCAGGAGACCACCACAGTCAGTATGCAATGCTGTAGTCATAGCAGGATACCACCACTGTCAGTATGCAATGCTGTAGTCATAGCAGGATACCACCACAGTCAGTATGCAATGCTGTAGTCATAGCAGGACACCACCAGTCAGCATGCAATGCTGTAGTCATAGCAGGATACTACCACAGTCAGGATGCAATGCTGTAATCACAGCAGGATACCACCACAGTCAGTATGCAATGCTGTAGTCATAGCAGGATATCACCATAGTCAGCATGCACTGCTATAGTCATAGCAGGATACAACCACAGTCAGCATGCAATGCTGAAGTCATAGCAGGATACAACGGCAGTCAGCATGCAATGCTGTAGTCATAGCAGGATACCACCGCAGTCAGTATGCAATGCTGAAGTCATAGCAGGATACTGCCACAGTCAGCATTCAATGCTGTAGTCATAGCAGGATACCACCACCGTCAGTATGCAATGCTGTAGTCATAGCAGGATACCACCACAGTCAGCATGCAATGCTGTAATCATAGCAGGATACCACCACAGTCAGCATCGCAATGCTGTAGTCATAGCAGGATACCACCATAGTCAGCATGCACTGCTATAGTCATAACAGGATACCACCACAGTCAGCATGCAATGCTGTAGTCATAGCAGGATACAACTACAGTCAGCATGCAATGCTGTAGTCATAGCTGGATACCACCGCAGTCAGTATGCAATGCTGAAGTTATAGAAGGATACCACTGCAGTCAGTATGCAATGCTGTAGTCATAGCAGGATACCACCACAGTGAGCATGCACAGCTATAGTCATAGCAGGATACAACCACAGTCAGCATGCAATGCTGTAGTCATAGCAGGATACCACCACAGTCAGCATGCAATGCGGTAGTCATAACAGGATACATCCACAGTCAGCATGCAATGCTGTAGTCATAGCAGGATACCACCACAGTCAGCATACAATGCTGTAGTCATAGCAGGATACAACCACAGTCAGCATGCAATGCTGTAGTCATAGCAGGATACCACCACAGTCAGTATGCAATGCTGTCATCATAGCAGGTCCCACCACAGTCAGTATGCACTGCTGTAATCATAGCAGGTACCACGACAATATGCAGTGCTGTAATCATAGCAGGTACCACAACAGCAGTTTCCACTGCTGTAATCATAGCAGGTACCACCAGTCAGTATGCACTGCTGTAATCATAGCAGGTACCACAGTAAGTATGCACTGCTGTAATCATAGCAGGATACCACCACCGTCAGCATGCAATACTGTAGTCATAGCAGGAAACCACCAGTCAGCATGCAATGCTGTAGTCATAGCAGGAGACCACCACAGTCAGTATGCAATGCTGTAGTCATAGCAGGATACCACCACTGTCAGTATGCAATGCTGTAGTCATAGCAGGATACCACCACAGTCAGTATGCAATGCTGTAGTCATAGCAGGACACCACCAGTCAGCATGCAATGCTGTAGTCATAGCAGGATACTTCCACAGTCAGGATGCAATGCTGTAATCACAGCAGGATACCACCACAGTCAGTATGCAATGCTGTAGTCATAGCAGGATATCACCATAGTCAGCATGCACTGCTATAGTCATAGCAGGATACAACCACAGTCAGCATGCAATGCTGAAGTCATAGCAAGATACAACGGCAGTCAGCATGCAATGCTGTAGTCATAGCAGGATACCACCGCAGTCAGTATGCAATGCTGAAGTCATAGCAGGATACTGCCACAGTCAGCATTCAATGCTGTAGTCATAGCAGGATACCACCACCGTCAGTATGCAATGCTGTAGTCATAGCAGGATACCACCACCGTCAGTATGCAATGCTGTAGTCATAGCAGGATACCACCACATTCAGCATGCAATGCTGTAGTCATAGCAGGATACCACCACAGACAGCATACAATGCTGTAGTCATAGCAGGAAACCACCACAGTCAGCATGCAATGATTGAGTCATAGCAGGAAACGACTACAGTCAGCATGCAATGATGTAGTCATAGCAGGATATCACCACAGTCAGCAAGCAATGCTGTAGTCATAGCAGGATACCACCACAGTCAGCATGCAATGCTGTTGTCATAGCAGGATACCACCACAGTCAGCATCACAATGCTGCAGTCATAGCAGGATACCGCCAGTTAGCATGCAATGCTGTAGTCATAGCCGGATACCACCACAGTCAGTATGCAATGCTGTAGTCATAGCAGAATACCACCACAGTCAGTATGCAATGCTGTAGTCATAGCAGGATACCACCATAGTCAGCATGCACTGCTATAGTCATAGCAGGATACCACCACAGTCAGCATGCAATGCTGTAGTCATAGCAGGATACAACCACAGTCAGCATGCAATGCTGTAGTCATAGCAGGATACCACCGCAGTCAGTATGCAATGCTGAAGTTATAGCAGGAAACCACTGCAGTCAGTATGCAATGCTGTAGTCATAGCAGGATACCACCACAGTCAGCATGCAATGCTGAAGTCATAGCAGGATACCACCGCAGTCAGTATGCAATGCTGTAGTCATAGCAGGATACCACCACAGTCAGCATACAATGCTGTAGTCATAGCAGGATACCACCACAGTCAGCATGCAATGCTGTAGTCATAGCAGGATACCACCACAGTTAGTATGCAATGCTGTAGTCATAGCAGAGTACCACCAGTCAGCATGCAATGCGGTAGTGATAGCAGGTATTACCACAGTCAGTATGCACTGCTCTAGGGGAAGCAGGTCCTACCAAAAGTAGGTATGCACCATATTATTGGTTCTTTCAGTAAAGGCACGTAGAAGGGAAAAAATAAAATAATAAAAATCAAACATAATATAATAAAATTCTCACGTTTAGGCCACAACGCAAGCAGCCGTCCTCAGGTGAAGAAACAGAGCTGTCGGAAAGACAGCGTCCTAACGAACACTGCTAAGCTTGGCAGCGTATTTTAAATTGGGTGGGAGGAGGAGAGCGTCTTGATAAAGAAGTTTACATAACAGAGGAATTTAGCATGTTTATGACAAATGCAGATATGGGATTAGTTACTCCTTGTGGAATGTGTAGGCAGGTGGGGGGTCTCAAAGTCATATTATGTTAGTGTATCATGTAAGATTGGCAATAATAAAGGGAGATAAAATTTTAATAATAAAGAACTGCAACAGCCCAAACCACCGCGTATCAAGCTAGTGCATTATGTGGAAAATAAAAAAGGGAGCTTCTAAAGAACTACACATACCCTACTACCATGCAATAAACCGATGTGAAAAAAATAAATATAAACTACATCAATATAATCAATGTACAAATATACTCTCCAATAATCTGAGCTGTTAACATTAAGTAACTGGGTATACACTACACTATATAATGACCACCATGTAGTAAACTGATAAAAAAAACTAAAATATAAACTACATCAATATAACCAATATACTCAATATACTCTCCAATAAGCTGAGGTTACATATCAGCAGAGGAATTTAGTATATTGACGCTAAGCAACTGCAACTACCCTACTACTAACAAAAAGTCATTATACATTACAATTTTACGTCACAAAAAATATATGCCTCCAACTAAACTTTTTTCTACATCACACGACTATACCCCATCATATATAGTCAGTATAGTCGTGTGATGTAGAAAATGTCATGTAATGTTCAAGTGATGAGCTCAATTCATGTCACTTTCAAGTGATGAGTACACTGCATGTCACGTCCAAGTGATGAGCTCACTGCATGTCACATTGAAGTGGCGAGCTCACTGCATGTCATATTCACGTAACGAGCGCACTGCATGTCACGTTGAAGTGGTGAGTTCACTGCATGTCACATTCAAGTGATGAGCACACTGCATGTCCCATTCAAGTGATGAGCGCACTGCATATCACATTTAAGTGATGAGCACACTGCATGTCATTAAAGTGGCGAGCTCACTGCATGTCACATTCAAGTGGCGAGCTCACTGCATGCCACATTCAAGTGATGAGTGCACTGCATGTCACTTTCAAGTGATGAGCTCACTGCATGTCACATTTCAAGTGTTCAGCTCACTCCATGTCACATTCAAGTGATGAGCGCACTGCATGACGTTCAAGTGGTCAGTGCACTACATGTCACATTCAAGTGTTGAGCTCACTGCATGTCACATTCAAGTGGTGAGCTCACTGCATGTCACATTCAAGTGGCGAACTCACTGCATGTCACATTCAAATGATGAGCGCACTGCATGTCACATTCAAGTGGTCAGTGAACTATATGTTACATTCAAGTGTTGAGCTCACTGCGTGTCACATTCAAGTGATGAGCTCACTGCATGTCCCATTCATTCATGTGATGAGCTCCCTGCATGTCACATTCAAGTGATGAGCTCACTGCATGTCACACTCAAGTGATGAGCACACTTCATCTCACATTCAAGTGATAAGCTCACTGTTCGTCACATTCAAGTGGTGAGCTCCTCCTCCTGCACGTAGCGTGGCAACCCATGGCACCTGTTGGGTCTGGGTTCCTGCGAGGAGGTGGGAGGTGGAGGAGGTTGAGGTGGAACTGGTGGTGGAGGAGGTGGACCCCTGACAAGGCCATTTTACCCCACCCTACCTGGCCATTATAACCCCACCCTACCTGGCCATTATGAACTGACCCTCCCTAGCCATTATAACCCCACCCTACATGGCCATTATAAACCCACCCTACCAGCCTATTATAAACCCCAGTGACACGACAAATATGGACCCAGAACCCACACATCACTGACAATTATCACGATTGGTAATACCCCTAGACAACAAAGCCGAGCCTAATTAGCGTAATTGCATAAATTGACATAATTACCTAATTTTGTAAAATTACACCTTTTGCATTTTTCATTTCATTTTTATTATTTTTCAAGACAATATATACAACAATCCTGACCCTGATGCCTGTTGTATATTTGGAGTTCGCATGTTTCTCTCACTCTCCCCTTCGTTGTGTGAATTTTTGTCCAGCTCCTGTTTGTCACTCCACATTTATAGTTGCTGATATAAATTGACACGTAAAATGCCACTTAATTGGGCAATCATATGTGGCCAGGTTACGTCTGAAAAAGACATATATCTTATGGGCCTTACCTGGTAAAATAAACAAATAAGCAGGTGGCTAGGTGAGTGATTGAATGAGAGAGTGGCTGAGTGATTGAGTGGTTGAGGGAGTGAGTGGCTGAGTTAGTGAGTGGCTGAGTGAGAGGCTGAATGAGTGAGTGGTTGAGTGAGTGGGTAGCAGAGTGACTAAGCAGCTGAGTGAGTGGCTGGGTGAGTGAGTGGTTGATTGAGAGCTTGAGTACGTGAGTGGTTGAGTGAGTGGCTGAGTGAGTGGCTGGTGAGAGGCTGAGTGAGTGAGTGGCTGAGTGAGTGAGTGGCTGAGTGACTGAGTGGTTGAGTGAGTGGCTGAGTGGGTGGCTGAGTGAGTGGCTGAGTAAGTTAGTGTTTGAGTGGCTGAGTGAGTGAGTGGTTGAGTGAGTGGCTGAGTTGGTGGCTGAGTGGTTGCGTGATTGACAGGTTGAATGAGTGAGTGAGTGGTTGAGTGAGTGGCTGAGTGAATGAGTGGCTGGGTGAGTGAGTGGCTGCGTGAGTGAGTGGCTGCGTGAGTGAGTGGTTGAGTGAGTGGTTGAGTGAGTGAGAGGTTGAGTGAGAGGTTGAGTGAGTGGCTAAGTGAGTCAGTGGCTGGGTGATTGAGTGGCTGAGTGACTGAGTGGTTGAGTGAGTGGCTGAGTGGGTGGCTGAGTGAGTGAGACACGGGAAGCAAGAGGGAGACAGGGGGAGATAGAAGAGTGAGACACGGGGAGAGAAAGGATACACGGGGAGAGAGAGGAGGGAGACAGGGGGAGGTTGGAGAGGGAAAAGCGGGGAGAGAGAAGAGACACGGGGAAAGATAGGAGGGAAACGCGGGGAGGGAGAGGAGAGAGACACGGCGACATAGAGGAAGGAGACACGGGGAGAGAGAGGAGGGAGAACCTGGGAAAAAGAGAAAGGGGGAGACACGGGGAGGAGGTGAGAGGTAGGAGGAGAGTGCGTGGAGGTGAGAGGGGAGAGATAGGAGGAGAGTGCGTAGAGGAGGCGAGGGCTCCTATAATGATGACTTCAAGGCATGCTGGGAGACAAGTTCACGTGACCCACATAGCACAGGGAGCCATCGCTGTTGGAACCGCATGGGCAGGGAACGTGGCCTCCAACCCACCACCTGCACCAGCCTCACCACCACAAACCAACAACCACAACTAGAACTACAAATTCAACCACAAATGTAACCACAAATGTAACCACAGCCACAACCATAACCAACAACCATAACCACTATAACCACAACTATAACCAAAAGCAACTACAATTATAACCACACCCACAACTATAACCACAATTATAACCATATCTATAACCACAACTCTAAGCACTAAAACCAGACACAACTATAACCACAACCATAATATAACCACTACAACTATAACCGCATCTCCGGTTATCACAGGTGGCAACATATGGTTCGAAAGAAGTTCAACACACATACAACAAAAAAAGACAAAAAATTATTCTATAGCCTATAACAGACTGTTGGGGCAAGTTCTGTTAGCGAGCACCTATGGAGGCCCGCAGTGTGGAACACAAGCAGGTGGGTGGCCAGCACTACACCCGACCGTCTTTGTCTCCCGAGTGGCGATGTTTATTACACACCACAACAGGTACTAATTTCAGGCAGAGTCGACGTAGCGGAAGCCCTGGACTGGTTCAGATGATCGTCACTGGTGTTGGCCGTGAGCGGGAATCGAACTTCCTCGGGTCCGTGGCGTGGCGTTCAACCGCTACTCTACCGCTCCCTACACATACAACAACCATGAAAGCCAACATAACCACCTTCACCACAACTATAACCACAAAACATAACATAACCATCACAACTTTGACCACAATCACTATTATAACCACAACCCCAAGTATAACAACACCAATAACATAACCACAACTGTAACTATAACCATGAAAACCCCAACCTCCTCGTACACAACTATAGCCACAAAAAATATACCCCCCACAACCGCAATTATTACGACAACCAAAAGGACCATAACAACTAACATAACCACCTACACCACAACTAAAACCTAAACCACTACAACCAGCGATACAACCACAACTATAACTGCAGCCACCACATCCAAAACCACCACAACCAACATCACCTCAACCACCACAACCATAACAAGCAACATAACCACAACAACCACATTGATGCTGATACTCTAACACCACCTACACAACCACTTTATCAAGGCTCTATGTATCCGTGTGTCCATGTGTCTCCGTGTGTCTCCACATGTCCCTGTGGGTGGGTGGATAGATGGGTTAGTGGGTGAGTTGGTGAGTGGGCAAGTGAGTGGGTGGGTGTGTGGGCGATAGAATCGAACCTGCACCTCTGCAGTGCAAGTCCAGTGAGCTAACGACCCGCATGTGGTGGGGTAAAGTGGGGGTACGCCCACCTTGCTCCAAAACGTGGAGATCAGCGTGGAAGAGTAGACCAAATACCCTAATTAGCGGTGTCTAGTGGAGGCCTCCTCAGCCAGCACGCGATTCGCCTCCTTCACAATAAACCCTTCCTTGCAAAGATGAAAAAGTATATTTGACTGATCCCATCAGCCTCTCATCAGCAGCAATGGCTCAACTCGAGCGCCACGCTGGGCCGCTTTCCACCTTCAGTGCCTCAGCAGCAGAGCCGGGCTCTGCTTGAACCGATGCCGTGAGCCCAGCAGCTGTTTAGAAGCCTACGGCTGTGGGCCGCCTTTGTCTCTCCTCCACCACTGCTGAGGTGTCCACACCATGCGAGGTTCCCACCTTCAGGCTGAGTCGACCCAGAGGAGGCCCAGGCAGCGAACCGCTTCAGAAGTTGGCGCCACGTTCACCGGCGGAAGCGGAAGTAGAGAGCAGCAGAAGCATCGCGTGTGGGGAGCAGCTGAGGAGTGGATCAGAACTGTGTATTAGTGGTGGTGTGGTTGTTAGTGGTGGGGTTGTTATTAGTGGTGGGGTTGTTATTGTTGGTGGGGTTGTTATTGGTGGTGGGGTTGTTATTGGTGGTGGCGTTGTTAGTGGTGGGGTTGTTGTTAGTAGTGCTCTGTTAAGGCTAAATACGCGGGAGCTTTGTCTTTGGCGGTGTGAGTGGGGGAGGGGGCGTAGAGGGGGGGGAAGGTGCTGGGGGGGAGGGGCTCACAGGATATTGCGTCACTGAGGGCGTGATCACCGAGCCCCGCCCCCACTTGCTTCTGCCGATCTTTTTTCTCACATGTGGCGGTAGAGAAGCACCGAGACGACAGAAGCAGCGACTCTCTGGAGGAAGTGAGGAACTGTAGGTGAGTGGTGATGTGAGTGGTGAGGACGTGTGTGTCTGTGTAGTGTACTGGCAGGAGGAGTGGTGGCGTTAGTGGTGTTACTGATAGTGGTGGTGGTGTGTTGTGAGTGAGTCGTGACGATGTGAGTTCATGTCAGAATCAGAATATTTATACTGGAGTCAGATGAGCTATACAGCTCTTTCTCACAGATGTCCAGTGTTGTGGGTGAGTGGTAAAGATGTAACCTCGCGTTGATGTGAGTTTCTTATTAATGATGTGGGTCCGTGTTAATGATGTGGGTTTGTGATTTAAAGCTTTCGTGACTGCAGTAATTCATATTCTTAGTTCTTTCGGTAAAGTCACGTTGAAGGGAAACAATAAAATAATAAAATATATATATATAAAACAATAAAATTCTCACGACGTTTCGACCATAACACAAACGGTCGTCATCAGGTATGTCTGTTTGCATAAATTTATTTATTTTTAAACGGTGTATTTATTTATTTATAAAAAACGTTAGCACCACGCGCAGCGATTTAGCAGTTTATTTAGAAGGACGAGTCCATCTATGTTCTGAAAAGAGGAGGGGGGAGACGAAAAAATTATTGTATGCCGTCTGAAAGCCACTGTAAGCGTGAACAATCAATTAAGACCTGAAATGGTTTATCAAATCTTTCCAATGATTGCTAAGCCAGAATCCATCTTCTCGGTTGAAATTGTCTCTGTGCTTGTATATGTGGATAGCCTCATGAACGAATTTCTCATGGTAGCCAGATGGCTTACAAAGAACCTCTGTCTTGGAAAAGTCAATGTCATGTGAGCCTACTGAATTATAACAATGATCTGCCACGGCCGAGGTGTTGGTCCTACCGTGTTTAAGGTCTGCTTTGTGTTCACGAATGCGGTCCGAGACATGCCGTTTGGTTTCTCCAATGTAACTACTACCACAGAGGCAACTTAGTTTGTAGATACCAGGGTATTGTATGTCCGAAATCACATCTTTTACAGACGGAACCAGATCACGGATTTTATGTAATGTGTTGAAACGGACCTGGATCTTGTGTTTATTCAAGATTTTGGAGATCTTTTTTGTGATCCCCGCAATGTAGGGTAAAGTGATGGTTTTGAAAGGCTCCTCAAGAGGGTCCTTCTTCATGGTTTGAGTGATAGCTTTGCGGATTGTATAGTCGGAGTAACCATTAGCCTTAAGAGCTTGGTGTACGTGCTTGAGTTCACTGCCTATGTGTTCCTGGTCGGATATGCATTGGGCTCTATGATACAGAGTCTTGATGAGAGAATTCTTCTGTGATGGATGGTGGTGGGAATCCGGTTTCAGATAAGCATCCGTATGGGTAGCTTTCCTGTAGACAGAGTGGCTCATTGAACCATCAGGTCTCTTTTTAATTAGGACATCCAAAAAAGGTAGCTTGCCATCTTTTTCGACTTCCATGGTAAATCTGATGGCTGGGTGTATGGAATTGATGTGGTCGAAGAATTGGTCTAGAGCAGGCCGGCCATGTTGTCAGATAACAAAAGTGTCATCCACGTACCTCTTCCATAAGGTTGGGCGCAGAGTGGCAGTCTGGATGGCATCAGTCTCAAATTTCTCAATGAAAATGTTAGCTATAACCGGAGATAGGGGGGAGCCCATTGGGATCCCCTCAGTTTGTTTGTAGAAAGTTCCATTCCAAGTGAAGGGCTATCCACATATACAAGCACAGAGACAATTTCAACCGAGAAGATGGATTCTGGCTTAGCATTGGAAAGATTTGATAAACCATATCAGGTGTTGTGAGTGAGTCGTGATGATGTGAGTTCATGTCAGAATCAGAATATTTATACTGGAGTCAGATGAGCTATACAGCTCTTTCTCACAGATGTCCAGTGTTGTGGGTGAGTGGTAAAGATGTAACCTCGTCTTGATGTGAGTTTCTTATTAATGATGTGGGTCCGTGTTAATGATGTGGGTTTGTGATTTAAAGCTTTCGTGACTGCAGTAATTCATATTCTTAGTTCTTTCGGTAAAGTCACGTTGAAGGGAAACAATAAAATATATATAAAACAATAAAAATTCTCACGACGTTTCGACCATAACACAAACGGTCGTCATCAGGTGTGTCGGTTTGTATAAATTTATTTATTTTTAAACGGTGTATTTATTTATTAAAAACGTTAGCACCATGCGCAGCAATTTGGCAGTTTATTTAGAAGGACGAGTCCGATTTAAAGCTTTCGTGACTGCAATGATTCATCTTCTTTGGTTCTTTCGTTAAAGTCACGTAGAATGAGAATAAAATAGTAAATTTATAAAATAAAATAACACAATAATATTCTCACGACGTTTCGGCCACAACACAAGTGGCCTTCATCAGGTGAAGGGACGAGACTGTCTGGTAGGACAGCACTGGAGTGAAAAAGCCACGTTCAGATCACGACCTTTAAGCTGTGTGAGAGGAAACAAAGCGCCTTGACAAAGGAATTAGCATATAATTTAGCATTGAAATGGCTGAGTGATTAGCTTGTGACTGGTCACAGAAATGGCTTTGTTAAAAGTTAAAGCATACACATCCGCAGAGGCACCCCTTGACAAAGGAATTAGCATAGAATTTAGCATTGAAATAGCTAAGTTAAAGCATACACATCCGCAGAGGCACCCCTTGACAAAGGAATTAGCATAGAATTTAGCATTGAAATAGCTGAGTGATTAGCTTGTAACTGGTCACAGAAATAGCTATGTTAAAGTCAGAGCATACACATTCACCGAGGCACTTAGTACAAATCAAACAGGATAATTTATCCTTGAAATAACTAGGCGAATTTAGCATTGAAATAACTGAGTGATTAGCTAGTGACTGGTCACAGAAATGGCTATGTTGAAGTCAAGGCCTACACATCTGAGCTATTCACAGTACTATATAGTGAACCAATAAAAAACTAAAATATAAATTACCTTAATGTTATCAATAAACTCTATATTCTCCAATCAGATAAGCTACCAACAATAAGTCGTTATATTTCACAATGCTATATGGCGAAAAAATGGGTGGATTCTTACCCTCAACTTTAGCAACACGGATAGCTATGGGCCCCGTTCAGACAGACGAGTTCATCCATGGTCGGAACAGAGGAGGGGGAGAGAGACAGCTGCGAGGCGCTATTATACTCCATGTTGTAAACCATACCATTTACCGTGGTGTGAGAGGTATTAAGAGTCAATGCTGGCGAAAGAGCTGCAGTCTGAAGGTCATCGTAAAATACAATTAATTAAGAACAGAAATGGTTTAAAACATCTTTCCAATGGTTATTAAGCCAGAATCCATCTTCTCGGTTGAAATTGTCTCTGTGCTTGTATATGTGAATGGCCTCATGAACGAATCTCTCATGGTAGCCGGTTGGTTTGCAAAGAACCTCCGTCTTGGAGAATTCAATGTCATGTGAGCCCAATGAATTATAACAGTGATCTGCCACGGCAGAGGAGTTCGTTCTACCGTGTTTCAAGTCTGCTTTATGTTCGCGGATGCGGTCCGAGATATGTCGTTTGGTTTCTCCAATGTAGCTACTACCACAGAGGCACTTTAGTTTGTAAACGCCCAGGTACTGTATGTCTGGAACAGCATCTTTTACAGATGGAACCAGATCACGGATTTTATGTACTGTGTTGAATCGGACCTGGATCTTGTGTTTATTCAGGATTTTGGAGATCTTTTTAGTGACCCCTGCAATGTAGGGTAAGGTGATGGTTTTGAGTGGCTCCACAAGAGGATCCTTCTTCATGACTGGAGTGATGGCTTTGCGGATTGTGTAGTCGGAGTAACCATTAGCCCTGAGAGCCTGGTGTACGTGCTTGAGTTCACTGGTAATGTGTTCCTGGTCGGAAATGCATTGGGCTCTATGGTATAGAGTCTTGATGAGGGAGTTCTTCTGGGATGGATGGTGGTGGGAATCCGGTTTCAAGTAAGCATCTGTATGGGTAGCTTTCCTGTAGACAGAGTGGCTCATTGAACCATCATGTCTCCTTTTAATTAAGACATCCAAAAAGGGTAGTTTGCCATCTTTTTCGACCTCCATGGTAAATCTGATGGCTGGGTGTATGGAATTGATGTGGTCGCGGAATTCGTCTAGAGCAGGCTGGCCATGTGGCCAGATGACAAAGGTGTCATCAACGTACCTCTTCCATAAGGTCGGGCATAGAGTGGCAGTCTGGATGGGGTCAGTTTCAAATTTTTCCATGAATACGTTGGCTACAACCGGAGATAGGGGGGAGCCCATTGGGGTGCCCTCAGTTTGCTTGTAGAAAGTTCCATTCCAGGTGAAGTATGTGTTGGTTGAGCAATGTCTCACCAAGGGGGGTACACCAGTATGCAGTCCTTGATGAACCAGGTCTTCAATGATAGCGATGGTGTCAGGTACCGGGACTTTGGTGAACAAGGACACCACATCAAAACTGACAAGCAGGTCGTCTGGGGACAGGGAAATGCCTTTGATTGTCGATACCAGGTGAGTAGAATCTAATACCGCAGAGGTGTTTTTTCCAGTGAAAGGTCGCAGTATATCAGCAAGAAAACGTGCCAGTTTGTAGGTGGGGGAGATGATAGTAGAGACGATGGGACGAAGGGGTGTATCTTCTTTGTGTATCTTTGGAAGGCCATATAATCTTGGTGGTCAGGCAGCAGAGGGTTTCAACGAGAACTGTTTGATCTCATCAATTAATGCTGTTGAATCAGAGATCATTTTGTTCGTTTTGGTGACCAGGCTGTTGGTGGGATCTCTTTTTATTTTTGTATAGCTGCCATCGTTGAGTAGTTCTCAATTAAAAAAGAGGGATGATATTGTCGTCCTCTCAGCCGACAAGGGCAATGCCACTGTCATCATGGACAAAACAGAATATAACACATTGCCTTACTCGAGACTTTAGTTGTTATTTTTGCCGTGATCTGCTCCATTAACGGATGTAGAAAGTAAAATAACTTGTAGCGTGTTAAACTTCTTTCAACGTAGCCAACTGTGCTAATCGGAGTGTTGGGAGCAAGGGCAACACTAAAACACAAGCGCATGACTAAACAGTTTAACACGCAGGCTGTGCTATAAACTGTTTAACACGCAGGCTTTCGCGAAAAATATTATCCATAATACACGTTTTTTTTGGTTAGATCACGTAAAATTGTACCAAAAAAACTGTATTATGTGCTATAAACCTGTATTGTGTGCTATAGACAACTACCTTTATGTTCCTGTTCAGGAAATGACGATACAGTACAGAAAATTATGAGCACGCGGTACACCACCAGTGGCTACCGCGTCTACTACCGCGTGTGCAGGCGGTGCAACTGCACTGGCCCACACGAGCGGGGAGCGGCTGCATTGCCACGCCACGTGGAGGAGAGGGGGACATTGGCAGGCTCCATCTTCTTGTTCCTTGCACCAGGCCCAGAGACCCTCACACAGAGACCCAGACCCTCACACAGAGACCCAGAGACTCGCACAAAGACCCAGAAGAGACCCTTACAGATAGCCAGCGACTCGCACACAGAGTCACAAGAGACCGACAGACGCTGGACACGAGAGGCCCAGAGACCAATGCGGCAGCGACTCCGTGAGCAGGGATGGCGCGAGACCGCGCTTTCGGTGACACCACGTGGTGATGACACCACGTGCCGAGTGCGCGCGCCGAGTCACGTGGAGGCGGGCGGCCATCTTACCTGGGGACAGTGCTGTACTGTAACAGCGGGGGAGCGGTGGTGCAGCGGTTAGCGCGGTGCTGTGTGTAAACATCGCCACTAGGGAGAAAAAGGCGGCCGGGCGTGGTGCTGGCTGCCCACCCCCTCGTGTGCCATGCATAGCTGCTCGCTAACAGCACTTGCCCCAAAAGTCTGTTCAGGATATACGGGGGATCTTTGTGTCAGTCTGTGTGTGTGTCTGTGTGAGTGTGTGAGTGAGTGTGTGAGCGGCAATATCTTTTCATCGGTTGCGTAACGCTGTGTGGAAGCTACCTGGTCTGTCACTTCGCATTAAGCTTCGGGTCTTCTCGCCCACGGTCATTCCCTTCCTTCTCTACACTTGCGAAACGTGGACCCCCCTAATGGAGCATCTTCGCAGGTTGGAAACATTTAAGCTGGCCTGCCTACGATCCATCCTGGGTTTAACCAGGCTGGATTGTGTGAGGAGCTCATAAATCCTCAAAAGAGCTGGGCAAGGTCCCATCGGTGAGCTCCTCTGGCAGGCAAGGCTGTGTTGGCTGGGTCATGTAGCCCGCATGCCCAGCCACCGCATGCCGAAACAGCTTTTGTTCGGTCGGATCGAGGGGGCTAAACGGGCGCGGCATGGGCTAGAGAAGAGATGGAGTGATGTGGTACAGGAGGACGTGGAGCTGAGTGGACTTGCCGATGACTGGTACCAGCGCTGTCAAGATCGGCCTCTGTGGAGGAGGCTCGTGAAGAACGCTACTGGGCAGTTGGAGGCAGTCGCCCTCCAACAACGGAGGGCGGAGGAGTGACGCTCACAACAACGAGCGGAGCGCCGGGTGACTAAGGCACAGCAGGTTGGCACAGTAGGGGGCACAGGTGGTGCATCAGCCAGTCATCTCAGTCGACCCGTGGCACCTGGGTCTGCCCCGTGACCTCCTGCCAGCGGGCGTTCGACACTTCACGTGGCCTCAAGGTGCACATGGCCTGGCACAAGCGTCGTGGTGACGTCGCCGCCCTACTTAGTGGCGAATGGTGGTTGTTGTTGAGTGAGTCTGTGAGTGAGTCTGTGTGTGTGAGTGTGTAAGTCTATGTGTGTGTGCGTGTGTGTGTGCGTGCACGTGTGCGTGCACATGTGGATCGCCACACAAATTTGGTGAAACTCCTACCCGTGGTCGCTGAGGTCGCCATCTCCTGGCCTAGCCAGGGTCTGGGCAGCGCAGCAAGTGGAGACATTTCCAGCTCTCGGAGATTGAATGTTTCCCCCTCACACGCGTTGGTTCTCTCCCCTCACATGTATACTCGCTCTTGAATGGAGCTGGGCAAACATATGTCATGCAGTGGGGCCCATTGCCTGAAACATCGCCCATGATATATTTTCCTCTTAAGGCAGCCGTTGTATTAACGAATGAGTTCAGTGATTTGTGTTATTTGTGCACCACTGCCAACGCGGTATCGACAAATAATCCCAATGTAGGACCACAGAGCTTGGGGATATTGTTGGTCGCGCCGGTTTCTGGCTGGCTGCAACACCAATGCACAAAATACAGCACTAACATAGAATATGTATGTATGTTGAACTTCTATCGCACCGTACGTAGCCAACCGCGCTAATCGAAGGTGCTGGGGAAGGACAACAAACTAAGCACAAAAAGCGGTTCTAAGAAAATGAGTTGTCAAAGACATTTAAAAGTGCAGAGCTCCAATGGCTTCCAAATATCGGAAGGAAGAGCGGTCCAGATGGCCGCAGAAGCGCATCTAAAAGCGGCGCGATGCGGTGACCGCACCCCAGAGCCCCCCCCAACGCCCCTTGGACCCCCTCCGCGAAGACAGCGC
This sequence comes from Petromyzon marinus, assembly GCF_048934315.1. NCBI lineage: Eukaryota > Metazoa > Chordata > Hyperoartia > Petromyzontiformes > Petromyzontidae > Petromyzon > Petromyzon marinus. The sequence continues at coordinate 79,338 of NW_027423242.1, forward strand.
AGAGTGCCGCTGCTCCCTTGTGACCAGGTCGCGTCTGAAAAAGAGCTACATGGACCAGTGGGCCTTACTTGGTAAATAAAAATAGTTTAGTTCGGGCCACCTCCCGCAACACGACGCTTGTGAGCATGGGGACACCGCGTGCTCCCCTCCAGATCGCATCTCCAGCTCACATCAGCTTATACCTCGACCTTACACCTTGAGCTCACGCCTTAAGCTCGAACTTTCAGTTCACACCTCTGCCTCACCACCTTCTGTTGAGCTCCACCAAGCATGCTCGTCTCAGGTTATTTCATCACGAATACAGTAGCCGCATTGTACAAATACTCCACCGCCACTCAGGGACATCACCATTCACGGACATCTCCGCCACTCACAGCAGGGGCAACGGACACCACTGGTGACATTTCACATATGTGATTGAGATGCTCAGCAGTGGTTTCAGGTGCATTTTGATGACTCCATGAGAACCGTTCTTGATCTGCTGAAGTAGGAGCAATAATCCTCGTGCCACTTTTTTAGTTCGTCCCAGAGCACCCTACACCGACTGGGTCGTGGCAGTGACAGCAGCAGCAGCAGTGACATCGTGGCGCGTCACTGACACGGCTAAACACACATGAGCGGAGACGCAGTGGCGGCAGCAGGCAAAGCACATCCCTCACATGAACACTAAATCAAGCTACACTCTAGCCCACAGATGTGTCAGTCAAAGACAAAGATCCTCCGTAAAGACTTAAGACTGTTGTGGCAAGCGCTGTTAGCGAGCGCCTTATGAAGGCTGACATGGCATGTGAGGTAGCCTAAGCTAAATGAGCACCAGGCACTAATTTGAGACTGAGTCGACCTAGGGGAGGCCTAGTAACGATTTAGATAATCATCACTGGTGTTGGCCATGAGTGGAAATTGAACTCGGGTCGCCGGGTTCGTAGCGCAGCACGCTAACCTTTACACTTCTGCTCACCACAGATCTGTCAGTCACAAGCATACACATTGGAAGCAATCAACATCGGGCATATAAATGGTTCTGTTTAGACAACTTCACCAGTCCATCCAACTGCTGGTGGTAAAGGTAGGTTCACACCTTCTGTTAGCCGAAAATATCACTCGTGTCCTTGAGCATGTGATTGAGTCACCAAGGTGAATGTAGGCAAGGCGAGGCAATCATCTAGAAATGACTGACAAAGGATCTACATTAACCAGCTTTTCGAACAATATTATGACTTCACTTAATACAAAACAATATTCTTAGTAACTATTATTCTTAAAAAATAACAATAACTTATTTTAATGGATGACGCGTAAACAAAGGAGGGAACATGGAAAGGGTGCAGCGATGTTGGAATGTTATTTATTTTGTATTATTTCTTATTTGGGGTGGTGGTGGTGTTGGTAGAGGTAAAGGTGTTTATAGAGTTGGCAATTGTAGGATAGGTAGCGTTGATAGGGCTGTTGTTGGAAAGAGTGATGGTGTCGGTTGGGGTGGTCGTGTTGGTAGGAGTCATTGTGTTGGTAGGATTGGTGTTGGTAGGGTTGGTGTTGGTAGGGGGAGTGGTGTTGGTAGGAATAATGGTGTTGGTATGGTTGGTGTTGGTAGGGTTGGCGTTGGTAGGGTTGGTTTTGGTAGGAGTGGTGGTGTTCGTCGGAGTAGTTGCGTTTGGTAAGGGTAGCGGTGTTGGGAGGGGTGGTGGTGTTGGTAGGTGTGCGGATTCTAAAGGTGGTGGAGTTGGTAGGAGTGGTGGAGCAGGCATTGATCCGGGCCATGAAGAGTGGTCTCTTTGCCCTCATGATCACGAGGCGGGACTCACGCTCAGCTGGGGTGATGATGTGGGAAGGAGTGGTGGTGAGGGTAGAGGAAGTGATGGTGGTCAGGGTTGGGTTAGTAGAGGAGGTAGTGTTAGTAGGTGTGTGGTTGGTAGAGGTGGTGGAGTTGGTAGGAGTGGTGGAGCAGGCATTCATCCAGCCATGAAGAGTGATCTCTTTTCCCTCATGATCATGAGGCTGGACACATGCTCAGCTGGGGTGATGTGGGTAGGGGTGGTAGTGAGGGTAGAGGAGGTAATGTTGGTAAACGTGGGATTGGTCAAAGTGGCGGAGTTGGTAGGAGCGGTGGAGTTGGTGATTGAGCTGGTAGGGGTAATTGAGCTTATTTTAGTGCGGCGGGCATTGATGCGGGCCATTATCATGAGGTGACACCACTCACACTCAGCTGGGATGATGGTGTTGGTCCGGGTGGTAGTGAAGGTGGAGAAAATGCTGTTGGTAGGGTTTGTAGGGGTGGAAGGGGTGGTGGTGTTAGTCAGGATAGTATTGGTAGAGGTGTTGGTATTTAAAAGTGTGATGGTGTTAGTCGAGATAGCGGTGTTTTTCGGGGTGGGGTTTGTCATGGTGGTGTTGGTAGGAATGGTGGTGTTGGTAGGAGTGGTGGTGTTGGTAGGAGTGGTGCTGTTGGTGGGTGCGCTGGTAAGTGTTGGTGAGCTATTCATCATGGAGCAGCCATCCAGTTGAGTCTTTAGGGATCTATGGGTCCTCTTGATTTTCATGGGGTGGCACTTGCTCCGAGCCAATTTCCACATGGATCCTCTCATGTAGCGGCTTCGGTAAACTCGTCTGCGCTGCGATGACTTCTGTTTAAAACCGGAAACAAAATCATTATGAGAGGCAAGAGATTGCAGTCTCCTTCTTCCCCTGTTGGTCACTCCACTCAAATATGTTTTTTTCACTTGCCATCTGCCACACCACCACCATTGATTGAGCACGAGTGTTGTACCTGCCTTTCAGTGGCAAATATCGGACAACTATTTGTAATCCACCAACATGAACAATGTGTGCTTGTAATAAATGTGTGCGACTTTGTCGAGGATGTGAGTGTGATTTTTTATTGTTTGTTGTTGTAACGTTCTAACCTGCCTCTCCTGTACATCTGTGAAAAATAGCTTAATAGCTCATCGGATTCTTCCAGTATAAATATTCTGATTCTGATTTGTGTCATCTATGCATGTGAGATTATGACATTTGCCTGAGTGATCTATATCCATGATGCCTCTCTGGGTGTGGTGTCTCTGTTGTGGTGTCCTGCTGATGTTCTATGTTACAGTGACGCCAGCATACTCTCTCTCTTATTAGTGGATTCTTCAGCCAGACTCTTAGGCTGGTAATGGTGATCCCCGCGCTCTCCACGTCGTAAGTGATGGCCACCGGCCCACTGTGCAGCATCTTTATCAAGGTCGTCCACCTTGAGGGAGACGGGTATTCTCCATCTTGGGGAACCGTCATCTGTGGTGCCGCCGCAGCGGAGCCGCTCCAGCGGAGCCGTGCCCACCGCCGCGACGCCGTCACCGATGCCTCGGATTTCCCGCCACTCTCCCGGGGCTGGTGCCTTCTCAGACGTCCGCGTTTTGCCCACTGCACAGTCGTGAGGCCGCCGCAGCAGAGCCGCTCTGCCGAGGCCGTGCCCACCGCCGTGAAGCTGCCACCGGGGGATGCCGACGCCAACGCGGTGCACCCTCGCCACCCCCCCTCCCCCCGCACGAACGCACACACGCCCCACGTAGAGCCAGGAGGGGAGGTCACCCGGCCGATAGGTTTTTTTTCCAGAAGTCCCTAATGGGATCGATCTTCATGGTTTCCTGCGGCCGGGAAATTGGGCGATCTTCCCCCTGTAGCTGACATGCACTGCGGCGCCGGGACCTAATATTAAAGTTGCATGGTCACGGCAAGGGCCATCGAGCCACCGCGAGTGGAACCACACACACACAAGCACGGGTCAGTGGACTGGTAGCGGGAGAACAGAGAGCGGATGTCGGAGAGATCACTGCGGCGACATCACCCGAGTTGGGATCCGGGTATCGAAGGGTGGGAAAATCCGAGCCCCTGATTGGACGGGAGGCCAAGGGAGCGAAACGGCGAAATTCCTTTGTTGTAGGTGGGATAAAGGGAGGGGGATTCAGGTAGCAAGGCAGTTCTTCAAGATCATCGCGGTCCACGCAGGAGGGGAGTTAGCCGTTCGAGACGTCCGCGTGATGCACTTCAGCGCAGCCAGGCTCAACCCTCTACTGATCGCTTTTCTACAGCTTCCAGCGCAGCAGAGTGGAAGTACACGTGAGTAAGAGAGAGAGGTAAGTTTGGGCTATTTGATCGAGGGTAGAAAGCAGAGCGATAGGCAGAGGAAATACAGTCTAGGATCTCAAGGGGAATAGGCTGACATCCACTGACCCACACAATTACGCGTAGCTTAACGGGTTGCTTGCGGTAAATAAAATAACTGGTAGGGGAATAAACTGTTTCGTGTGCTCCTTTGGAGGGTGAAGAGGAGGGTGGAGAGTGTTTTGTGTTCGCGCGCACACGCGGCTGTTTGCGGCGAATAAAGGAGTAGAGCGTGCTTGGTGTCCGTACCTGTACGATCGTTTACAGTATTGTTCAGCACGCGCGTGCCTACACGACTATTTTTGGTGGTGCCCAGCGCTCGCGTACCTGCGCAATCGCCTACAGTAGCGGTTTGCACTCACGTGCGTGCGCGGTTTACAACGAGGTTGAGCTTTCATTTGTGACCAGGTTCCATCTGAAAAATAAGTTAGTACCTCAGTGGGCTTTGACTGGTATGATGGGGGTGTTCTTGATTTGAAGCTTTCGTGACTGCAGGAATCCATACTCTTTGGTTCTTTCGGCAAAGTCACGTAGGTATAAAATCAAATAAATCAGTCTGCCTCAGCAGCAGACCATGCTTTCCCCACCCGATGATGGACGCTTGTGTTGCACCCGAAACATCGTGATTTACTTTATTTTATACCTACGTGACTTTACCGAAAGAACCAAAGAGTATGATGGGGCTGGTTTAGTTTTATTTGTTTGTGTTTGGGTGATTTGTTAACCTTTCTTGTACTTTGCACTATTACATGTTTTTGTAGTATTTGTTGTTGTAACGTTCTTACCAGCCCCTACCGGACATCTGTGAAAAAGAGCTTTATAGCTCATCGGATTCCTCAACCATTAAAAAATATTATTGTTCTGACTCTACTGGCTAGGGGACATTGTTCTGTCCGCACCAGCGCAACTCACCAACGCCGCACAAGGACAGCTGAGTCCAGCACATGTCCCAAATGCCACGCTGCCAGTAACAAAAAACACCCTTAAAGTTGCAGTGGATAATTTTTAAGTATACTTAATTGAGCAAGGTGTTTGCTTGTTCCAAATGACATATGCGACTTTGTCTAGGATGTGTGCGTGGATGTGATATATACTTGTGTGTGTGGTGTATGCGAGTGAGATTCTTATATCTGCACGAGTGATCTGTACGCGTGATGCATCTCTGCGTGTGGTGTCTCTGCATGTGGTGTATGTCACGGTGCCACGCTGATGGCCTGTGTGAGCGTGAAGTCGGCACTCACCACTGCATTCTTCAGCCGCCACTCCGAGGCTGAGGAGGGTGATCCCCGCGCTCGCCACCTCGTAGGCGATGGCCACCGGCCCGCTGTGCAGCATCTCCATGAAGGTCGTCCACCCTGAAGGAGCTGGGTCGTCGTCTTCTCCTCCTCCTTGGGGAACCTCCATGCCATGGCTGGGAGAGGAAGCGACTCGAGGCACCCTCTCGGCTTCGTGACCTGTGAGGCGGTTGCTGATGTGGACGGCCACGGTCGCTTTGGTGAGAGGTAGAGGCTGTCCGGCCTGTGGCAGTTGGACCTCCCAGGCTCCCCTCAGCTTAACCAGCCAGTTAGGGGAGAAATTCTTCTCCTCCGTGGGCACAGACGCGAGGAACGCGGAGCTCGCCACGAGCAGCGTCACGAGGGTGCGTGAAGTACTGCGCAGCCCGTGAGCCTCCATGGTGACTGCTACGAGAGAGGCTCCAGGAGGCTTCGTGCAGAGAGGCGCTCCTCAGCAGGCAGCTTGCAGCGTGGCTCTAGCGGCACACTGGGTGGAAGCGGGTGTGACGTCACGGCCCGAGGGCGGATGTGTGTTGTGTCTCATCTGTGTGTGTCTGTATGTCTGTGTGTGTGTCTGAGTGTTTGTGTGTATGTCTGTGTATCTGTGTGTGTATCTGTGTGTTTGTGTGTGTCTGTGTGTGTGTGCGGTAGTGTAGTGATTAGCGCGCTGTGCTATGAACCTAGCGACCCGGGGTTCGATTCCTGCTCACGGCCACCAACACTGGTGTCGTGTGCCGTGCCGGTCTTCGTAGGTGCTGCTCGTTATGGCTACAAGGGGAGGCCCAGGAGTGGTTGAGGTAATCGTCAGCAGTGTTGGTGGCCGTGAGCGGGAGTCGAACTTGGAGGGCAGCGTGGCATTCACTGCAACAACACCGCCCGCGCTCCGACTGGTACACGGTCCGAACAGTGCAGAGTGCACATAATTCGCGGCGTCTCTCGCACGGTCCGGGTCTCTGTGTGGAGAGCGGGAGACGAAGGCGAGGATCACACAGGGTAGAGGGTGCACGTCGGCACTGCTTCCCACGTCACAACACGAGTCACGTCACATCACAGACTCATCCTCACCGTGAACCAACATCATCAACACAAACCCACATCTTCTTAGTTCTTTCGGTAAAGTCACGTTGAAGGGAAACAATGAAATAATAAAATATATATAAAACAATAACAATTTTCACGACGTTTCGACCATAACACAAACGGTCGTCATCAGGTGTGTCGGTTTGCATGAATTTATTTATTTTCAAATGGTGTATTTATTTATTTATAAAAAAAAACGTTAGCGCCACGTGCAGCGATTTGGCAGTTTATTTAGAAGAACTAGTCCATCTATGTTCTGAAAAGAGGAGGGGGGAGACGACAAATTTTAATGTATGCTGTCTGAAAGCCACTTTAAGCGTGAACAATCAATTAAGACCTGAAATGGTTTATCAAATCTTTCCAATGCTAAGCCAGAATCCATCTTCTCGGTTGAAATTGTCCCTGTGCTTGTATATGTGGATAGCCCTTCACTTGGAATGGAACTTTCTACAAACAAACTGAGGGCACCCCAATGGGCTCCCCCCTATCTCCGGTTATAGCTAACATTTTCATGGAGAAATTTGAGACTGACGCCATCCAGACTGCCACTGCGCCCAACCTTATGGAAGAGGTACGCGGATGACACTTTTGTCATCTGACCACATGGCCGGCCTGCTCTAGACCAATTCTTCGACCACATCAATTCCATACACCCAGCCATCAGATTTACCATGGAAGTCGAAAAAGATGGCAAGCTACCTTTTTTGGATGTCCTAATTAAAAAGAGAGCTGATGGTTCAATGAGCCACTCTGTCTACAGGAAAGCTACCCATACGAATGCTTATCTGAAACCGGATTCCCATCACCATCCATCACAGAAGAATTCTCTCATCAAGACTCTGTATCATAGAGCCCAATGCATATCCGACCAGGAACACATAGGCAGTGAACTCAAGCACGTACACCAAGCTCTTAAGGCTAATGGTTACTCCGACTATACAATCTGCAAAGCTATCACTCAAACCATGAAGAAGTACCCTCTTGAGGAGCCTTTCAAAACCATCACTTTACCCTACATTGCGGGGATCACAAAAAAGATCTCCAAAATCTTGAATAAACACAAGATCCAGGTCCGTTTCAACACATTACATAAAATCCGTGATCTGGTTCCGTCTGTAAAAGATATGATTCCGGGCATACAATACCCTGATATCTACAAACTAAGTTGCCTCTGTGGTAGTAGTTACATTGGAGAAACCAAACGCCATGTCTCGGACCGCATTCGTGAACACAAAGGAGACCTTAAACACGGTAGGACCAACACCTCGGCCGTGGCAGATTATTGTTATAATTCAGTAGGCTCACATGACATTGACTTTTCCAAGACAGAGGTTCTTTGTAAGCCATCTGGCTACCATGAGAAATTCGTTCATGAGGCTATCCACATATACAAGCACAGAGACAATTTCAACCGAGAAGATGGATTCTGGCTTAGCAATCATTGGAAAGATTTGATAAACCATTTCAGGTTTTAATTGATTGTTCACGCTTACAGTGGCTTTCAGACGGCATACAATGATTGTTTCGTCTCCCCCCTCCTCTTTTCAGAACATAGATGGACTCGTACTTTTAAATAAACTGCTAAATCGCTGCGCGTGGTGCTAACGTTTTTTATAAATAAATAAATACACCGTTTAAAAATAAATACATTTATGCAAACAGACACACCTGATGACGACCGTTTGTGTTATGGTCGAAACGTCGTGAGAATTTTATTGTTTTATATATATTTTATTATTTTATTGTTTCCCTTCAACGTGACTTTACCGAAAGAACTAAGAATATGAATTACTGCAGTCACGAAAGCTTTAAATCACAAACCCACATCATTAACACGGACCCACATCATTAATAAGAAACTCACATCAACGCGAGGTTACATCTTTACCACTCACCCACAACACTGGACATCTGTGAGAAAGAGCTGTATAGCTCATCTGACTCCAGTATAAATATTCTTATTCTGACATGAACTCACATCGTCACGACTCACTCACAACACACCACCATCACTATCAGTAACACCACTAACGCCACCACTCCTCCTGCCAGTACACTACACAGACACACACGTCCTCACCACTCACATCACCACTCACCTACAGTTCCTCACTTCCTCCAGAGAGTCGCTGCTTCTGTCGTCTCGGTGCTTCTCTACCGCCACATGTGAGAAAAAAGATCGACAGAAGCAAGTGGGGGCGGGGCTCGGTGATCACGCCCTCAGTGACGCAATATCCTGTGAGCCCCTCCCCCCCAGCACCTTCCCCCCCTCTCTACGCCCCCTCCCCCACTCACACCGCCAAAGACAAAGCTCCCGCGTATTTAGCCTTAACAGAGCACTCCTAACAACAACCCCACCACTAACAACGCCACCACCAATAACAACCCCACCACCAATAACAACCCCACCACCAATAACAACCCCACTACCACTAACAACCCCACCACCACGAACACCACCACCACTACTACCACACCACCACTAATACACAGTTCTGATCCACACCTCAGCTGCTCCCACACACGCGATGCTTCTGCTGCTCTCTCTACTTCCGCTTCCGCCGGTGAACGTGGCGCCAACTTCTGAAGCGGTTCGCTGCCTGGGCCTCCTCTGGGTCGACTCAGCCTGAAGGTGAGAACCTCGCATGGTGTGGACACCTCAGCAGTGGTGGAGGAGAGACAAAGGCGGCCCACAGCCGTAGGCTTCTAAACAGCTGCTGGGCTCACGGCATCGGTTCAAGCAGAGCCCGGCTCTGCTGCTGAGGCACTGAAGGTTGAAAGCGGTCCAGAGTGGCGCTCGAGTTGAGCCATTGCTGCTGATGAGAGGCTGATGGGATCAGTCAAATATACTTTTTTATCTTTGCAAGGAAGGGTTTATTGTGAAGGAGGCGAATCGCGTGCTGGCGGAGGAGGCCTCCACTAGACGCCGCTAATTAGGGTATTTGGTCTACTCTTCCACGCTGATCTCCACGTTTTGGAGCAAGGTGGGCGTACCCACACTTTACCCCACCACATGCGGGTCGTTAGCTCACTGGACTTGCACTGCAGAGGTGCAGGTTCGATTCCATCGCCCACACACCCACCCACTCACTTGCCCACTCACCAACTCACCCACTAACCCATCTATTCACCCACCCACAGGGACATGTGGAGACACGGAGACACATGGACACACGGATACATAGAGCCTTGATAAAGTGGTTGTGTAGGTGGTGTTAGAGTATCAGCATCAATGTGGTTGTTGTGGTTATGTTGCTTGTTATGGTTGTGGTGGTTGAGGTGATGTTGGTTGTGGTGGTTTTGAATGTGGTGGCAGTGGTTATAGTTGTGGTTGTATCGCTGGTTGTAGTGGTGGTTCAGGTTTTAGTTGTGGTGTAGGTGGTTATGTTGGTTGTTATGGTGCTTTTGGTTGTGGTAATAATTGCGGTTGTGGGGGGTATATTTTTTGTGGCTATAGTTGTGTACGTGGAGGTTGGGGTTTTCATGGTTATAGTTACAGTTGTGGTTATGTTATTGTTGTTGTTATACTTGGGGTTGTGGTTATAATTGTGATTGTGGTACAAGTTGTGATGGTTATGTTATGTTTTTGTGGTTATAGTTGTGGTGAAGGTGGTTATGTTGGCTTTCATGGTTGTTGTATGTGTAGGGAGCAGTAGAGTAGCGGTTGAACGCCACGCCACGGACCCGAGAAAGTTCGATTCCCGCTCACGGCCAACACCAGTGACGATCATTTGAACCAGTCCAGGGCTTCCCCTACGTCGACTCTGCCTGAAATGAGTACCTGTTGTGGTGTGTAATAAACATCGCCACTCGGGAGACAAAGACGGTCGGGTGTAGTGCTGGCCACCCACCTGCTTGTGTTCCACACTGCGGGTCTCCATAGGTACTCGCTAACAGAACTTGCCCCAACAGTCTGTTATAGGCTATAGAATAAATCTTTGTCTTTTGTTGTTGTATGTGTGTTGAACTTCTTTCGCACCATATGTTGCCACCTGTGATAACCGGAAATGCGGTTATAGTTGTAGTGGTTATATCATGGTTGTGGTTTTAGTTGTGTCTGGTTTTAGTGCTTAGAGTTGTGGTTATAGATATGGCTATAATTGTGGTTATTGTTGTGGGTGTGGTTATAATTGTAGTTGGTTTTGGTTATAGTTGTGGTTATAGTGGTTATGGTTGTTGGGTATGGTTGTGGCTGTGGTTACATTTGTGGTTACATTTGTGGTTGAATTTGTAGTTCTAGTTGTGGTTGTTGGTTTGTGGTGGTGAGGCTGGTGCAGGTGGTGGGTTGGAGGCCACGTTCCCTGCCCATGCGGTTCCAACAGCGATGGCTCCCTGTGCTATGTGGGTCACATGAACTTGTCTCCCAGCATGCCTTGAAGTCATCATTATAGGAGCCCTCGCCTCCTCTACGCACTCTCCTCCTATCTCTCCCCTCTCACCTCCACGCACTCTCCTCCTACCTCTCACCTCCTCCGCGTGTCTCCTCCTTTCTTTTTTTCCCAGGGTCTTCCTCCTCTCTCTCCCCGTGTCTCCTTCCTCTATGTCGCCGTGTCTCTCTCCTCTCCCTCCCCGCGTTTCCCTCCTATCTTTCTCCGTGTCTCTTCTCTCTCCCCGCTTTTCCCTCTCCAACCTCCTCCTGTCTCCCTCCTCTCTCTCCCCGTGTCTCCTTTCTCTCCCCGTGTCTCACTCTTCTATCTCCCCCTGTCTCCCTCTTGCTTCCCGTGTCTCACTCACTCAGCCACCCACTCAGCCACTCACTCAACCACTCACGTACTCAAGCTTTCAATCAACAACTCACTCACCCAGCCACTCACTCAGCTGCTTAGTCACTCTGCTACCCACTCACTCAACCACTCACTCATTCAGCCTCTCACTCAGCCACTCACTAACTCAGCCACTCACTCCCTCAACCACTCAATCACTCAGCCACTCTCTCATTCAATCACTCACCTAGCCACCTGCTTATTTGTTTATTTTACCAGGTAAGGCCCATAAGATATATCTCTTTTTCAGACGTAACCTGGCCACATATGATTGCCCAATTAAGTGGCATTTTACGTGTCAATTTATATCAGCAACTATAAATGTGGAGTGACAAACAGGAGCCGGGCAAAAAATCACAACGAAGGGGAGAGTGAGAGAAACATGCGAACTCCAAATATACAACAGGCATCAGGGTCAGGATTGTTGTATATATTGTCTTGAAAAATAATAAAAATGAAATGAAAAATGCAAAAGGTGTAATTTTACAAAATTAGGTAATTATGTCAATTTATGCAATTACGCTAATTAGACTCGGCTTTGTTGTCTAGGGGTATTACCAATCGTGATAGTTGTCAGTGATGTGTGGGTTCTGGGTCCATATTTGTCGTGTCACTGGGGTTTATAATAGGCTGGTAGGGTGGGTTCATAATGGCCAGGTAGGGTGGGGTTATAATGGCCAGTGAGAGTGGGGTTATAATGGCCAGGTAGGGTGGGGTAAAATGGCCTTGTCAGGGGTCCACCTCCTCCACCACCAGTTCCACCTCAACCTCCTCCACCTCCCACCTCCTCGCAGGAACCCAGACTCAACAGGTGCCATGGGTTGCCACGCTACGTGCAGGAGGAGGAGCTCATCACTTGAATGTGACGAGCAGTGAGCTTATCACTTGAATGTGAGATGCAGTGCGCTCATCACTTGAGTGTGACATGCAGTGAGCTCATCACTTGAATGTGACATGCAGGGAGCTCATCACATGAATGAATGGGACATGCAGTGAGCTCATCACTTGAATGTGACACGCAGTGAGCTCAACACTTGAATGTAACATGTAGTGCACTGACCACTTGAATGTGACATGCAGTGCGCTCATCATTTGAATGTGACATGCAGTGAGTTCGCCACTTGAATGTGACATGCAGTGAGCTCACCACTTGAATGTGACTTGCAGTGAGCTCAACACTTGAATGTGACATGTAGTGCACTGACCACTTGAACGTCATGCAGTGCGCTCATCACTTGAATGTGACATGCAGGGAGCTCATCACATGAATGAATGGGACATGCAGTGAGCTCATCACTTGAATGTGACATGCAGTGAGCTCAACACTTGAATGTGACATGCAGTGAGCTCATCACTTGAAAGTGACATGCAATGAGCTCACCACTTGAAAGTGACATGCAGTGCGCTCATCACTTGAATGTGACATGCAGTGAGCTCGCCACTTGAATGTGACATGCAGTGAGCTCGCCACTTTAATGATATGCAGTGTGCTCGTTACGTGAATAAGACATGCAGTGAGCTCGCCACTTGAATGTGATATGCAGTGAGCTCATCACTTGGACGGGACATGCAGTGTACTCATCACTTGAAAGTGACATGAATTGAGCTCATCACTTGAACATGACATGCCATTTTCTACATCACACGACTATACTGACTAAATATGATGGGTATAGTCGTGTGATGTAGAAAAAAGTTTAGTTGGAGGCATATATTTTTTGTGACGTAAAATTGTAATGTATAATGACTTTTTGTTAGTAGTAGGGTAGTTGCAGTTGCTTAGCGTCAATATACTAAATTCCTCCGCTGATATGTAACCTCAGCTTATTGGAGAGTATATTGAGTATATTGATTATATTGATGTAGTTTATATTTTAGTTTTTTATCAGTTTACTACACGGTAGTCATTATATAGTGTAGTGTATACCCAGTTACTTAATGTTAACAGCTCAGATTATTGGAGAGTATATTGAGTACATTGATTATATTGATGTAGTTTATATTTATTTTTTTCACATCGGTTTATTGCATGGTAGTAGGGTATGTATAGTTCTTTAGAAACTCCCTTTTTTATTTTCCACATAATGCACTAGCTTGATACGCGGTGGTTTGGGCTGTTGCAGTTCTTTCTTATTAAAATTGTATCTCCCTTTATTATTGCCAATCCTACATGATACACTAACATAATATGACTTTGAGACCCCCCACCTGCCTACACATTCCACAAGGAGTGAATAATCCCATATCTGCATTTGTCATAAACATGCTAAATTCCTCTGTTATGTAAACTTCTTCATCAAGACGCTCTCCTCCTCCCACCCAATTTAAAATACGCTGCCAAGCTTAGCAGTGTTCGTTAGGACGCTGTCTTTCCGACAGCTCTGTTTCTTCACCTGAGGACGGCTGCTTGCGTTGTGGCCTAAACGTGAGAATTTTATTATATTATGTTTGATGTTTATTATTTTATTATTTCCCTTCTACGTGACTTTACTGAAAGAACCAATAATATGGTGCATACCTACTTTTGGTGGGACCTGCTTTCCCTAGAGCAGTGCATACTGACTGTGGTAATACCTGCTATCACTACAGCATTGCATGCTGACAGGTGGTATCCTGCTATGACTACAGCATTGCATACTAACTGTGGTGGTATCCTGCTATGACTACAGCATTGCATGCTGACTGTGGTGGTATCCTGCTATGACTACAGCATTGCATGTTGAGTGGTGGTATCCTGCTATGACTATAGCATTGTATGCTGACTGTGGTGGTATCCTGCTATGACTACAGCATTGCATACTGACTGCGGTGGTATCCTGCTATGACTTCAGCATTGCATTCTGACTGTGGTTGTATCCTGCTATGACTATAGCAGTGCATGCTGACTATGGTGATATCCTGCTATGAATACAGCATTGCATACTGACTGTGGTGGTATCCTGCTATGATTACAGCATTGCATCCTGACTGTAGTGGTATCCTGCTATGACTACAGCATTGCGATGCTAACTGTGGTGGTATCCTGCTATGACTACAGCATTGCATGCTGACTGTGGTGGTATCCTGCTATTACTACAGCATTGCATGCTGACTGTGGTCGTTTCCTGCTATGACTCAAGCATTGCATGCTGACTGTGGTGGTATCCTGCTATGACTACAGCATTGTATGCTGACTGTGGTGGTATCCTGCTATGACTACAGCATTACATGCTGACTGTGGTGGTATCCTGCTATGACTACAGCATTGCATGCTGACTGTAGTGGTATCCTGCTATGACTATAGCAGTGCATGCTCACTGTGGTGGTATCCTGCTATGACTACAGCATTGCATACTGACTGCAGTGGTATCCTGCTATGACTACAGCATTGCATACTGATGGTGGTGGTATCCTGCTATGACTAGAGCATTGCATACTGACTGCGGTGGTATCCTGCTATGACTACAGCATTGCATACTGACTGCGGTGGTATCCTGCTATGACTAGAGCATTGCATGCTGACTGTGGTTGTATCCTGCTATGACTATAGCAGTGCATGCTCACTGTGGTGGTATCTTGCTATGACTACAGCATTTCATGCTGACTGTGGTTGTATCCTGCTATGACTATAGCAGTGCATGCTCACTGTGGTGGTATCTTGCTATGACTACAGCATTGCATACTGACTGCAGTGGTATCCTGCTATGACATCAGCATTGCATACTGACTGCGGTGGTATCCTGCTATGACTACAGCATTGCATGCTGACTGTGGTGGTATCCTGCTATGACATCAGCATTGCATACTGACTGTGGTGGTATCCTGCTATGACTACAGCATTGCATGCTGACTGTGGTGGTATCCTGCTATGACTACAGCATTGCATACTGACTGCAGTGGTATCCTGCTATGACTTCAGCATTTCATACTGACTGCGGTGGTATCCTGCTATGACTAAAGCATTGCATGCTCACTGTGGTTGTATCCTGCTATGACTAGAGCATTGCATGCTGACTGTGGTGGTATCCTGCTATGACTACAGCATTGCATGCTGACTGTGGTGGTATCCTGCTATGACTACAGCATTGCATGCTGACTGTGGTGGTATCCTGCTATGACTACAGCATTGCATACTGACTGCAGTGGTATCCTGCTATGACTTCAGCATTGCATTCTGACTGTGGTTGTATCCTGCTATGACTATAGCAGTGCATGCTGACTATGGTGATATCCTGCTATGACTACAGCATTGCATACTGACTGTGGTGGTATCCTGCTATGATTACAGCATTGCATCCTGACTGTGGTGGTATCCTGATATGACTACAGCATTGCGATGCTAACTGTGGTGGTATCCTGCTATGACTACAGCATTGCATGCTGACTGTGGTGGTATCCTGCTATTACTACAGCATTGCATGCTGACTGTGGTCGTTTCCTGCTGATGTAGCCCAAGGGTCATAAAGAAG
The DNA here is from genome assembly GCF_048934315.1 of Petromyzon marinus. Taxonomy (NCBI): domain Eukaryota; kingdom Metazoa; phylum Chordata; class Hyperoartia; order Petromyzontiformes; family Petromyzontidae; genus Petromyzon; species Petromyzon marinus. Next base: position 95,043 of record NW_027423242.1, read on the forward strand.
TGGGCGGGGCTAGTGATGTTAAAGTGAGAAATTTGCATGTTATTGTAAGATCGGAGGGCGACTTCCACGCCAAGGGTGCAGAGGTGGCTATTGTAATGTGAGAGATTAGCATGTCAATGTAAGATCGCAGAGCCGCCGCCACGACGAGGACGCGAGCGACGGTGTCTGTGTTAGTGTGAGACATTTAACCTGTTAAAGTAAAATCAGAGAGTCGAAAATAACAACTAACATCGGAAGGTAGGATGGAAACATCACGGCCAGTTATGACATAAACTGGTTAATAACGTCCTTCCAATGATTAGTCAGTCTGTACCCATTTTCTCGGTTGAAATTGTGTCTGTGTCTATATACAGTGGTACCTCGGTATACGACCGCTTTGGAATACGTCGAAATTGGTATATATCGTGTTTTACGAGAAAAAATGTCTTGGGATACGACGTCTTGCTTGGGATACGACGCGCTTGCTAGAACTTGTATGGGTCGGGATGAGTCACCGCGTACAGTACCCGCGTATGCCCCGTTCATGACTGAAACAAAGCGAGAGGGGCGGGATGGCGTGGGGGAGAGGGGAGAGAGGCGGGGGACGTGGGGGAGAGGAGCGGGGGGCATGGGGGAGATGGGCAGGGGGCGTGGCAGATAGGAGCGGGGGGCGTGGGGGAGAGGAGCGGGTGGAGAGGGGCGGGGGCGGCGTTGGGGAGAGGGGCGGGGGGCGTGGGGGGCTGCCCCCATGGAGGGTGAAGCCCCGGGTCGAGGCGCGCGCGCGCGTGCGTGGTTGAGGCATGCCACGTGACCAGCGCAGCTGGCAGCAACGCGGTCACGTTGCTTCTGTATGCATTTTAGTAATTAGTGTCTAAATTACCTTCTGGAACGAATTAACGACGTATACCGAGGTACCACTTTACCTGGATGGCTTCATGAACGAATCGTTCACAATCTGGGTGATCTAGCAGCAGAGGGTTTTAAGGAAAACCGCTTGGTTGGTTCGATTAAAGATGTCGAATCAGTGATGATATTATTTTTTTTTAACGAGGCAGTTGGTGGGATCTCCATTGATTTTTGTATAGCTACCATCATTAAGTAGGTCCTGAATTTTGTTCTTGTATGTGGTTTTGTCCATGATGTCTGTGGGATTGCCCTTGTCAGCTGAGAGAATGACGATGTGCTCTATCTTTTTGAATTGAGAAAGCTCAAAGTGCTCATCCTTACCGATGTTGCTAGTAGGTGACTTAGCGTTTTTAAGGATTGCAGCGATTTCCGATCTTGCCACGTCTGCAGTAATATGTCCCAAACCCTTAAGGTCTCCTTAGACCTGGGCAATTATATCATCAACTGGGATGTGTTTAGGGGTGACTGCAAAATTCAACCCTTTGGCTAGAACCGATTTTAGGCTGTCGGAAATTGGACTGTTACTCTGAATGATAACAATCGTGTCAACCTCGAACTTTGTTGTAGCTGATGTTTTCACGGAAAAATTTGTGACAGATGCCATACAGGCATGCACTGTATGTCCGTCCTTGTGGAAGAGGTACGCAGATGACATGTTCGTCATCTGGCCATGTGACCGACCAGCTCTGAACCAGTTCCTCAACCAATTCCATACACCCAGCCATCAAATTCACCATGGAGGTGGAAAAGGATGGCAAGTTACCATTCTTGGATGTTTTAATCGAAAAGAGACCAGATGGCTCAATGGGAGACTGTCTACAGGAAAGCCACCCATATGGATGCCTACCTAAAACCTGACTCCCACCACCATCCATCCCAGAAGAATTCCCTCATCAAAACTCTACACCATAGAGCTCGATGTATTTCCGACCATCATCTCCTAGCCAGTGAACTGGAACACGTACACCAAGCTCTCAAGATGAATGGATATTCAGACTACACAATGCTTAAAGCTATCACCCCAACCGCTGAGAAAGAACCATCTGAGGACCCAATCAATACCGTCACCTTGCCATACATAGCAGGGGTCACCAAAAATATTTCCAAAATCATTCATAATCTGCGAAGGATGTGATCTCTGACATGCAATACCCCGGCGTCTACAAACTAAGCTGTGTCTGTGGCAGTAGTTACATTGGGAAAACTAAGCGACATGTCTCGGACCGTGTTCGGGAACATAAGGCAGATCTGAAACATGGTAGGACCAATACCTCGGCTGTGGCTGATCACTGTTTAAATGCGATGAGCTCACACGAAATTGATTTATCCAAAACGAAAGTACTTTGCAAACCCACCGGCTATCACCAAAGATTCGTTCATGAAGCCATCCAGATATATAGACAGACACAATTTCAACCGAGAATATGGGTACAAACTGAGCAATCATTTGAAGGACGTTATTAACCAGTTCAAGTCATAACTGGCTGTGATGTTTCCATCCTACCTTCCGATGTTAGTTGTTATTTTCGACTTTCTGATTTTACATTAATAGGTTAAATGTCTCACACTAACACAGCCACCATCGCTCACGTCCTCGACATCGCGGCGGCTTTGCAATCTTACATTAACATGCTAATCTCTCACATTACAATAGCCACCTCTGTGCCCTCGGCGTGGAAGTCGCCCTCCCATCTTACATTAACATGCAAATTTCTCATTTAACATCACTAGCCCCGCCCACTTTGTTTGTGACCCTTGGGCTACACCCATTTCAAACCTATAAAAAGTCTGCCTCAGCAGCTTTCCCCCTCCTTTTTCCTCCTGATGACGATTGCTTATGTTGCGATCGAAACGTCATAGTTTTTTGTTTTATAATTTTGTTCTGCGTGACTTTACCAAAAGATACTCTTTGGTTCTTTCGAAAAGGAACGTAGGTATAAAAATAAAAAAATAAAAATTATATATCACGACGTTTCGATTGCAACACAATCGGTCATTCTCAGACAGAAAAAAATAATCCAGCAATGGAACTGAAGAACCAGCGGGCCATACCTACGTAACTTTTACCGAAATAACCAAAAAGTATGGATTCCTGCAGTCACGAAAGCTTTAAGCCATGGTTTATGCTCCTTAATAAATGAAGACACCAAAACGTCTTGACCGCTTACGACGTATGGTGCCTCGTCAGCAGCATCGGGCTCCCTTGAATCAGTGTTGGTGAACTGCCGATATTACACAGACTCTCGTCTTGAAATGGGGGATGAGTTGAGAAAATCTAGAAATCCCCGTGGAGGACAAATAGAGTGGACTTTGAACGTTGGAATGTAAGCTCGTGGATTATTGCATTGCGCGGGTGCATGGGGATATTGCGGGGACAGTGGCTTCCACACAGAACTTCGATGTGGGGTCTATCTCCGTTAGATTATTGGGCAAGTTGTAACACAGGGGCGCGTTGAATATGGAAGACTACATACTCTAATCTCCGCTAACAGATTATATCCTCATGTTTGCGTCAGGATAAACAATTCATACATTACAGCCTACGGTGCTACACATTTCAGGTTGCGGTAGTGCTATGGTTAACGTGCTGTGATACAAACCCGGCAATCCAGGTTCGATTCCCGTTCACGGTCAACACCTGCGATGGTTATCTGAACCGGTCCCGGGCCTCCCCTTGGTCGACTTAGCCTTAAATGAGTACCTAGTGCGGTTTGTAGTAAGCTTCGCCACTGAGGAGACAAAGGCGGCTGGGAATGGTGCTGTTAAGGCTTCAGCGGGGATCTTTGTCTTTGTTTGCTACACAGCATAGGTCGGCCTCTGTAGAGGAGGCAGAGGAGCAGGCTCGTGAAGGACGCTACTGGGCAGTGCCAGGGTAGGTGCACTGTGAGTCTATTGGGCAGTTGGAGGCCGTCACCCTCTAACAACAGCAGAGGTTGGAGGAGCAACGCTCAGAACTAGCATCATCAGGCGGCAGCAAGCATTGTGTATAAATTCACCTGTTTTGGTCTTAAGGAAAATCGTGCAAAATAGAGAAAAGGTAAGAAAGTCACAAAACATAAATACATAACCAAACAAATTATGAAGTCCAAATTTGCAACACTGAATGCATTCTTGGGGCAAGGCAGCAAAACAAAAAACAATAGTCCCAGATTTCGATTTAAAGCTTTCATGGTTGGAGGAGCAACGCTCAGAACTAGCATCATCAGGCGGCAGCAAGCATTGTGTATAAATTCACCTGTTTTGGTCTTAAGGAAAATCGTGCAAAATAGAGAAAAGGTAAGAAAGTCACAAAACATAAATACATAACCAAACAAATTATGAAGTCCAAATTTGCAACACTGAATGCATTCTTGGGGCAAGGCAGCAAAACAAAAAACAATAGTCCCAGATTTCGATTTAAAGCTTTCATGACTGCAATGATTCATCTTCTTTGGTTCTTTCGGTAAAGTCACGTAGAATGAGAATAAAATAATAAATTGATAAAATAAAATGACGCAATAATATTCTCATCAGAAGGCCGATGTGTTGTGGCCGAAACGTCGTGAGAATATTATTGTGTTATTGTATTTTATAAATGTATTATTTTATTCTCATTCTACGTGACTTTACCGAAAGAACCAAAGAAGAATAGTCCCAGACTTCACCAAAACAACAACACACTGCACATGAACATTGAACTATCGATGCATGAGGGGCAAGGATCAAGGATACAAATCACATCTGCAATTTCTTTTGTGTCCAGCAACTCCGATTATAACGTTTGGCTCCGTACTATGCAAAATTAGTTAAATGTACAACAGTTATAGTCTGCAACGTCAAAGGCTTGGTCACCTATTCATATTTTTGTTTGAGGAAGAGTTAAATGGAAATTTGATGCACGTCTTATGTTTCTTGGGTTAATGAATTAGCTAAGTGCAACACAGATTTGCCAATACGGGTTTTATGAATGACCAGGGCCCACTTTAGATGTCTTCTTGCATCAAGGCGATGTGAGACTGGATTGTAAGATGTTTAAGTCGAGGGAACACCTAGCCTTGCATGCAATCGGTGTGTTTGGTAGCTGCACGACTATCTGATGAGCTCTCGGGTTGGAAAACGCGTGGCGCATCGTGCCAATGCGCGACGTTTCGCCTGCCCAGTTCCTCAGGAAGCTCGCTCGCTCCAGGCACGTGGGGCGCAACATTCATGCGGTACAACAAATAAAAGATCCCCCGCGTAGGCTTAACAGACCGTTGGGGCAAGTGCTGTTACGGAGCACCGCCTATGAAGGCCAGCACGGCACGTGGGGTTGGGTGGCCAGCACCACCCCCGGCCGCCTTTGTCTCTCCCGAGTGGCGATGTTTACACATCGCACCAGGTACTCATTTGAGGCTGAGTCGACCTAGAAGAGGCCCAGGACCGGTTCACATAATCGAACTCGGGTCGCCAGGATCTTAGCGCAAAATACACTATTTTCAAATGAATATGAGTTTTAGTCCATGTTAATTTATGGCCATATGTATGCCTATATATATTGATAAATATTAATAATGTTGTTCATTTACAGAGATGCAGAGTTAAATTGAGACTATATGGATGAATAAAACAAGATACAGAGAAGTCAGCAAAGTGACATTCTATCAGCAATGCCATCCATTCAGGGCATCGGCTCGATAACCGATGTGCCACCGCTCCCCACACGCGGTACAACGCACACCTGTGAACATCGATCGGAGAATTCGTAGCCTCTTTGTAGATGCCATTCCGGATAAAGCCCTCTCTCCATGAGTGTTACTGTGTTCTTTACTTTGCCACGGTTCGGTAAAGGGGTCGGTGCCTCAGGGACCGGCCGTTCAAGTACTCACCACTGACGTTAGCGTTGCGCTCTCTTGCTCGTCACTAAGCGAGCATTGGATCCAGCAGCGGATTGACGAGATTGCCGGTGCGCCTCTCATTGCTGCCTCGGGTGTAACTGCTGCTGCATTCCCCATTCCAGTAAAAAGTCATTATCTTTGTTCAATCTATAACTATAGACTTAAAAGTTACAATGTAAATTCTAGATTTAAAGCTTTCGTGACTGCTAGGATCCATACTCTTTGGTTCTATTGGGTAAAGTCACGTAGGTGAAAATAAAATAACAAAAAATCACGACGTTTCGGCCACAACACAAGCGGCCTTCATCAGGTGAAGGGACGAGACTGTCTGGAGGACAGCGCTGGAGTGGAAGAAGCCACGCTTAGATCACGACCTTTAAGCTGTGTGAGAAGAAAAAGACCACGCGCCTTGACAAAGGAATTAGCATATAATTTAGCATTGAAATGGCTCATTGAAATAGCTAAGTTAAAGTATACACATCCGCAGAGGTACCCCTTGACAAAGGAATTAGCGTTGGAGTGGAAGAAGCCACGCTTAGATCGCGATCTTTAAGCTGTGTGAGAAGGAAAAGGCCAAGTGCCTTGACAAAGGAATTAGCATCGAATTTAGCATTGAAATGGCTGAGTGATTAGCTTGTAACTGGTCACAGAAATAGCTACGTTAAAGTTAGAGCATATACGTTCACCGAGGCACCTAGTACTCATCAAACAAGAGAATTTAGCGAAACACAACCACGCTCAGACATCGGACCTGTGTGCGAGCAAACAAGGTGTTCTGACAAAGAAATTAGCATAAAAATTAGCATTTGATTGTCGGATTTTAGGAAAGAGGTGGTGTACGTGCCGGTGGACTCGCAGTTTTGCGCGGGGGGGGGAAGGGGGGGGGGAGTTTACCTATTGACGGTGTGAAAAGGGGGAATTTATAAGAGCTGCGAAAGTTTGGGGTACCACTACTTGAAAAATATACTGTACCATTGAAATTAGTTTAATGTTTAGTTCGATTTAGAACATCTTTCCAATGGATGCTTAATTTGAAACCATCCTCTCGGTTGAAATTGTGTCTGCGTTTGTAGATCTGAATTTCTTCATGAACAAATCTCTGATAAAAGCCCGTGGGTTTGCAAAGAACCTTGGTATCGGAGAAAATTATATCGTGATCCCCCACAGCGTTGTAACATTGATCAGCCACGGCAGAAGAATTCGTTTTGCCGTGTTTCAAATCTGATTTGTGCTCGCGAATTTGGTCAGAGACATGTCGCTTTGTCTCACCGATGTAGCAATCACCGCAGGTACAACTCAATTTGTAAACCCGGGGTACTGTAATTCAGGAATGACATCCTTCACGGATGGGATCAGATCACGAATTTTGTGTACTGTATTTAACCGGACCTGGATCTTGTGTTTGTTTAGAATTTTGGAAATATTTTTAGTAACGCCTGCTATATATGGAAGTGTGATGGTTTTGACCGGAGTATCAAGTGGTTGTTTCTGTATGGAGGGAGAGACAGCTTGGCGGATGGTACGGTCAGAGTAACCATTCCTTTTGAGGGCCAGGTGTACATGTTTTAATTCACTGGTCAGGTGGTGTTGGTCCAAAATGCAATGAGCCCTATGGTATAAAGTTTTGATGAGATAATTATTTTGGGCTGGGTGGTGGTGGGAATCAGGTTTCAAGTAGGAATCTGTGTGGGTGGGTTTCCTGTAGACAGAATGCCCCAATGAGCCATCAGGTCTACTCTCAAACAGAACATCTAAGAATGGTAGCTTGCCATCTTTCTTCACTTCCATGGTGAATTTGATGGCGGGATGTCTGGAATTGATGTGGTGTAGGAAAAGGTTCAGAGCTGGGAGGCCATGTGGCCAAATGACGAAAGTGTCATCCACATATCTCTTCCACAGGGAAGGTCTGAGGGTGGAAGTCTGGATAGCGTCTGATTCAAATTTCTCCATGAAAATATTGGCTATCACTGGTGATAAGGGGGATCCCATGGGGGTACCCTCATTTTGTTTGTAGAAGGAGCCCTTCCAAATAAAGTAGGTATTGTTGAGGCAGTGCCTAACCAGTGCAGGTGTGTCGGGGTCTAGTCCATGTTGGACCAAATTTTCAATTATTTCAATATATTTTCATGGAGAAATTTGAATCAGACGCTATCCAGACTTCCACCCTCAGACCTTCCCTGTGAAAGAGATATGTGGATGACACTTTCGTCATTTGGCCACATGGCCTCCCAGCTCTGAACCTTTTCCTACACCACATCAGTTCCAGACATCCCGCCATCAAATTCACCATGGAACTGGAGAAAGATGGCAAGCTACCATTCTTAGATGTTCTGTTTGAGAGGAGACCTGATGGCTCATTGGGGCATTCTGTCTACAGGAAACCCACCCACACAGATTCCTACTTGAAACCTGATTCCCACCACCACCCAGCCCAAAAGAATTCTCTCATCAAAACTTTATACCATAGGGCTCATTGCATTTCGGACCAACACCACCTGACCAGTGAATTAAAACATATACACCTGGCCCTCAAAAGGAATGGTTACTCTGACCGTACCATCCGCCAAGCTGTCTCTCCCTCCATACAGAAACAACCACTTGATACTCCGGTGAAAGCCATCACACTTCCATATATAGCAGGTGTTACTAAAAATATTTCCAAAATTCTAAACAAACACAAGATCCAGGTCCGGTTCAATACAGTACACAAAATTCGTGATCTGATCCCATCTGTGAAGGATGTCATTCCTGATTTACAGTACCCCGGGGTTTACAAATTGAGTTGTACCTGCGGTGATTGCTACATCGGTGAGACAAAGCGACATGTCTCTGACCGAATTCGCGAGCACAAATCATATTTGAAACACGGCAAAAGAATTCTTCTGCCGTGGCTGATCACTGTTACAATGCTGTGGGGGATCACGATATAATTTTCTCTGATACCAAGGTTCTTTGCAAACCCACGGGCTTTTATCAGAGATTTGTTCATGAAGCAATTCAGATCTACAAACACAGACACAATTTCAACCGAGAGGATGGTTTCAAATTAAGCAACCATTGGAAAGATGTTCTAAATCGAACTAAACATTAAACTAATTTCAATGGTACAGTATAGTTTTCAAGTAGTGGTACCCCAAACTTTCGCAGCTCTTATAAAATCCCCCTTTTCACACCATCAATAGGTAAACTCCCCCCTCCCACCTCCCCCCCCCCGCGCCAAACTGCGAGTCCACCGGCACGTACACCACCTCTTTCCTAAAATCCGCCAATCAAATGCTAACTTTTTATGCTAATTTCTTTGTCAGAACACCTTGTTTGCTCGCACACAGGTCCGATGTCTGAGCGTGGTTGTGTTTCGCTAAATTCTCCTGTTTGATGAGTACTAGGTGCCTCGGTGAACGTATATGCTCTAAATTTAATATAGCTATTTCTGCGAGCAGTTACAAGCTAATCACTCAGCTATTTCAATGCTAAATTCGATGCTAATCCCTTTGTCAAAGGGTACCTCTGCGGATGTGTATACTTTAACTTAGCTATTTCAATGAGCCATTTCAATGCTAAATTATATGGTAATTCCTTTGTCAAGGCACTTGTCCTTTTTCTTCTCACACAGCTTAAAGGTCGTGATCTAAGCGTGGCTTCTTCCACTCCAGCGCTAATTCCTTTGTCAAGGGGTACCTCTGCGGATGTGTATACTTTATCTTAGCTATTTCAATGAGCCATTTCAATGCTAAATTATATGCTAATTCCTTTGTCAAGGCGCGTGGTCTTTTTCTTCTTACAATGTAAAGTTACTTTTTAATGTGCAACGTCTGGCACTTTCCTTGCTGTTGTTTAAACCGAGCTTGGAAATTTATATACTTTTGAAATATGAACTTGTATACTTTATCTATGTTATATATTCATTCTTGGTTCTTTGCTTACCTTTCCTCTACTTTGCACTCCTATTCGTGTTTTTGCATTGTTGTAACTTTTTGACTGGCCCCTTTGGGACACCTTTGAAAAAGAGCTTGAGAGCTCATCGGATTTCTCCAGGATAAATAAAGATTCTGATTCTGAACTAATTTCACCACAAAATGTATTTATATGAAAAAAATACCGTCGAGGCCGTGAAATCGTCGTGCCTCCTCGTAATGCGAGAAACTGAGATTTACCTGAGGGGGGCCACGGTGACAAGATGTTAACTCCCTCGATTGGTATACAGAAGACCGTGGGTTTGATCCCGACTGTGACGCCTGCTGCATATTTGGAGTTTGCATGTCTTTCTCCCTGTGGTCGAGTGGATTTTTCTCCGGGTCCTCCAATTTTTCCCTCCACATTTAGAATCAATATGCCTTTAGAGTATTTGGCTGCTATAAATTCGCAAGTGATAAGTTACTTCGTTGTGCTATAATTTGTGGTCAGCTCCTTTATAAAAAGAGCTGTACAGCTTAATGGGACTTACCAGGTAAAATAAAAAAAATAGTGAGTCAGTTAGATTAGTCCCGACAATGCTCCTATCGGGTGCACAGGGCACAGCGAGGCAACCAGAACAGGTGATGAGTCATCACGCGAATCTGATTCTCGTCTACTCTTGCATATGGCAGCAATCGGCTCGGGAGCTCAGGAACTGGATGCCAATGTCAAGGTCTGCTAGCCACGAGAGGACTGCAGGAGAGAATTTGTGTAGTGTTATTCCTCCTCCATTGAAGGAGTGCAGACAACAGTGGTTTAATAACAGTCAGCACAAAGCATTACACTACTAATAATACTCATCTACAATTAGCTCGTAATCCACAGGAATTAGCAGTTAATCCACTTTAAATTTCCTCGTAATCAATATTTACTTATATCCAGGAAAGCCACATTGAGTGGAAAGACTCATTTTAAGGAGGGGCTTGCTGATGCTACATTGAGTTTTTATTTTAAGTTGTTCATAGCCAATAAATGATCAGCTGTGTTTATCATTATACGCAAGTGGGAGCAAACCCAATAACCTGGTGAAAACCCACGTGTTGCACGAGGCAACGTTCAATCCCGGTTCAGATTGAAACAGATGGCGATTAGTCCACTTGATGTATCGCCCTCTCCTGACGAGCCAGGGTAAGGCACTTCCTCGAAGCCCACGGGAAGGGAGTTTCACGACATCATCTGTGGGTGATCCACCAACCCTCCCTGCTGCCTCTATAGTGCTGGATTACCGGGGACGTGCGAAGCCGCCACCACCCGGTTCTCTCTCATATGTACGATGTTACATATGGACACAGTCATCGTGGTAATGTTTATTGCAGGGCAGACCGGTATCCATCAACATCACGAACCCACTGCGTGAGGCTATTTCAGCAAGAAGACCGTCCCTCTGCAGAGCAAGGGTCGTGCTCATCAAGATGCTCCTCGTGACTCATCGCCTGCTGAGGAGTTCCCACTCTGTGACTGTGCGCCCGATAGCAGCATCGCCGCCGGGACTCCTTTGGGGTGATGTATCTAGCAATGTAAAAGGAAATGGTGTTTCCCTGCCTCAAGGCCATCTCTGTGAAACATAATAAACACAGAGTGGGAATTGTGACTCGGCTCAGGTGAAACATTCACAGATGGCATCTTTATTCAGAGCAGGTGAAATACAACGATCATAGGCGATGCTGACAAGGGCAGCCCTTTAAAAAGATAGATTTTAACAGCAAGACTTAAAAATATTGGGAAATATACAACATAATTAGGTGTTTGTTGATCTTCTTTGGCACCGTACGTAGCCAACCGTGCTAATCGGAGGTGCGGGGGAAGGACAACAAACTACCGAAAGAACCAAGAATATATTATATGCATTGTCTTTGAAACTGGTTGGTCCACACCAGAGACAGCTTTCTTTGGAGCCTAGTCTCAAACAGTGTTAATGCAGACAAGATTCCTTGTTAAAGGTTTCACTTTGGTGTTTTAACATCTTAACACCTATATTCTTTTTGATTTAAAGCTTTCGTGACTGCAGGGATTCATATTCTTGGTTCTTTCGGTAAAGTCACGTAGAAGGGAAACAATCAAATTATAAAAATATAAAACAATAAAATTCTCAAGACGTTTCGACTGTAACACAAGCAATTATCATCATGATGATTGTTTTATATTTTTATTCTTTTATTGTTTCCCTTCTACGTGACTTTACCGAAAGAACCAAGAATATTAATCCCTGCAGTCACGAAAGCTTTAAATCAAAATCTTAACACTTGTTTTGTTGCCAGATAAAGGGGAAAACCTATTCTCATATTTTGGTACTGGCAAAGGAAAAAAAGCCGTTCTAAAGAAATTCGATTTTAATCTAATTTATGATTTAAAAGTGCATAGCTTCAGTGGCTTCATAATATCGGAAGGAAAAACGTCTCAGACGGTGGCAGAAGCGCATGGGGATGGATATTTAAACATGCGTTTAGATTATTAAGATAATTTGGCTGCTATACATTTGGCTGCTTTTCATTTCCACATGATAAGCCAACTTCGTGAAGCTATAATTTGTGGCCAGGTTGCTTCTGAAAAAAGAAGCTAATACTTCAATGGGCTTTACCTGGTAAATTAAATATTGTTTATTTTCTTTTCAATTTTTTTGTAGTGATTTGTTTACCTTTCCTATACTTTGCACTCCTATCGTGTTTTGTATTGTTTGTTGATGTAACGCTTTGACCTACCCCTAATGGACATCTGTGAAAAAGAGCTTCATAGCTCATCGGATTCCTCCTGCAATATACATAAATATTCGGATTTTGATGTGATAGGCACTCGTGCAGAAATTGGTGAACGGCAGTGAATTGATGAGAAGTTAAAGGCAGATTGTGAGAGCATAACGCGAGAGACACACAATATGGCGGGAGACAGAGAGAGAGACACACGCAAGACAACGTTCTCCCATACAAGCTTCAACAGACTGTTGAAGGTTGTATGGGTGAAGGCTGGCACGAGCAACACCACATCCGGCCGCCTTTGTCTCACCAGTGCTGATGTTTTACACACCGCACCCGATACTCGTTTTAGTCCGAGTCGACATAGGGGAGGCCCAGTACGGGTTCAGATATTCGTCACCCGATATTGGAGGTGAGCGGAAATCGAACTCGTGTTCACTGTTCCGCGGCTCCAAATGCATACAGACATGCGCACGCACATACCCCCAGTAGAATGTGAACTCAATTCGTCTCACGTGAACGTGAATGGATAAGGGGATGTTGACTTATAAACAACCTGGCTCGGTGAGAAGCCTTATCGAGGTGATTAGAGGAACGTGATTTGATTATCCCTGCAATTGCAAAGCTCACAAAGTGTATCGATTGGGATGAAGTCCGCGCACCTGCCTTGACATTCATCCCGCGATAGCGTTCAGCCACAGCAAGGGGCAATCCTTAATTGCCTCATCGTTGTTTAATTCCGCAATCGCGGTCGGGGGTATGTGGGGAGCGTGTTGGACTTTGACCATTCCTAACCACGTTGGTGAAGGACAACGGTGAGTATAGGTGAGAGGGCGAGTTGCACAGTCACCCAGGGCCCCCGTGGTCCATGTCCCTTCTCAAAGGTTTCTCGAAGGTTCTGCCACCACCTCCTCCTGATCCAAAAACAGTGTTCTTCACTCATTTTCAGAGGGAGGCTACTTCAGCCGATATGACATCAGTCTGAGAGCCGCCACACCGCCTCACCTGCAAGGGGTGTTTTCATATCCATGTGCTGTCAGGGGTCACACTGAAGGCCACCTGGGGCCGCCATTGGCCCGTGGGCCTTGAAATGAAGAACACTGCTCTTACCGATCCCAATCGTCCTACTGTGACCGCCTTAGCGGGGTGGCTGCCCATAGTAATTGGCACGTTTTGTTTAGGTGACAAACCTTGCTGATTAGCTGTGTCGGGTGGTGGTGGGTTAACGACACATTTATATTTACGCGAAATAATCCAAAAAAAACTTTACTATGCGGTACACAGTTGCTTCGCAGCTCAAAATGCCCCACGGTTCAGTGCGACTCGTATGGATAAATAAGAAAGCAACAAATCACCACACACGCGGCAGGCTGTGGATTCGTCTCGCAGGTCACGAAGCTCAGCCACGCAAGCAAACGACAGCTGTTCGTGTTCAGACTCGTCTCTTAGTCCTCCTGCGCTCGGAGCACGAACAGTAATCTGCACGAGGTTCGTGGGTTAGATCCCGACTCCATCGAGCGGAGCGCCGGGCGGATGTAATGCGTTAAGTTGACAGTAGGGGGCACAGGTGGTACATCTGCCAGTCATCTAATTCAGTCAGCCCATGGCCCCTGGGTCTGTCCCGTGACCTTCAGTATATTTTGAGTTTATGTCTCACTCTCTCGCCCCGTGGTCGCGTGCATTTTTTTTCGGGTCCTCTGGTTTTTCCCTCCTCATTCAGAATCAACAATGTGCGTGTAGTGTCTGCCTGCAATACAATGTCCACACAATAAGCCACTTTGTGGAGCTATCATTTGTGGCCAAGTCTATTCTGAAAATAGCTAATAAGTCAATGGGCCTTACCTGGTAAATTAAATAGCTTTTTTTAGTTTTTCATTTATTGATACATTTATCTTGAGTGATTTGCTTACTCCTATCGTTTAAGTTTCTGACCCATCCCTACTGGACATCTCTGAAAAATATCTTCATAGCTTATCATATTTCTCCAGGATAACTAAAGATTCTGATTCTGATAATAAAACGCAAAGACTGAGGTTATAGATATACATACACGCACATCTAGGAAATAAGCATTTTGGCAAAATAATTACGTTGATAGGAGCACATTTAAAAGTTAGAGCGATTTTAAATGAGCCGTGGTCAGTCTTCTCTATTCGTTATTTCCATCTTTTCGGTGTCGCTATCTATGCCAATTAATAATGATTATAATTATTACTATTATTAGACGTCTGCCGGACTTCCGTTTAAGCCGTTTAATTTCATTTGTTCGACAAATAATCCCGCATAGCCAGTTATGTTATCCAGCTAGTTTCTGTAGCAACGGCCTACATCAGCCACTAACAGTGGAGTAATTGTGGTTGGAGTGGAGAGGCGCCCAGCCAGCAGCCAGCCAGGAATCTCGAGGTACGGATCATCATTAATCGTGCTTTTGGAATGATTCACCTTCATCCAAGGTGTCATCACTTCGCCACTGCAGATGTTAGCCGTGTCTTGCTATCTAACTCGGCTCGGCGGGTTGTTATTTTAATGTGCCAGGCGCGGCACCACCACTCCAACATCCTTCTCCATTCTACCGCGGTCTACCGATTCTGAGACGCACATTTAGCTTGTGCATTTTAAAGCAAAAGTTATAATCCAGGAGACGTCCACATGTAAGAGCACGACCCGCAGCTTCGTGTAGAGTGAGCGAGGAGGCTCGTTAAGGATGCTACTGTGCAGTGCCAGGATACGTGCACCTAGAAGACGCTATTGGGAAGTTTGAGGCAATCGTCCTCCAACAACAGCGGAGGGCAGAGGAGCGACGCTCACAACAATGAGCGGATAACCGGGTCGAAAAAAATACAGGAAGTTGGCACAATAGGAGGCACAGGTGGTGCATCTGCCAGTCATCTCAGTCAACCCAAGGCACCTGGGTCTGTCCTGTGACCTACTGTTAGAGGGTCTTCGACAATTCACGTGGCCTCAAAGTGCACATCGCCTGGCACAAGTGTCATGGTAACGTCACCACCACTTAGTGGCGAATGGCGACTTTTTGTTATTGTGAAGAGCAGCGCTCGGCGCTACGAACTTGGTGACCCGAGTTCGATTCCTGCTCACGGCCTCCCCTAACTTCGACTCAGCCTCACATTATTACCCGGTACGGTGTAATGTGTTAACATGGCCACTGTAGAGATAAAGGCGTCCGGGCGTGGTTCTGGCCACCCAACCCTCGTGTGCTGTGTCAGCCTTCATTGGTGCTCGCTTACAGCACTTTCCCCAACAGTCTGTTCAGGCTATATGGGCGATCTTTGTCTTGTGTGAGGCCAAATATGTATGTTTTTGGATTCGTCTTATAATTTGGAGAAGCATGCAATACGTTGAAAGGCGTTCGTCAAGGCTGGACCTATAACGACCTGGACCTCAGTGCAATAAAGGTCACAGAGACCGTGGCGCAGTGCACAAACCACTGCAAAGACAAAGACTCATGTATAGCCTCTATGAGGCTGTTGGGACAAGTGCTGTTAGCAAGAAGTACCGATAAAACCCGGTACCACCACACCCGGCCACCTTTGTCTCTCCAGTGCTGCTGCTTTATACACACATACACCGTACCATCCTACTCATTGGAAGCTGAACTCTGTTCCACCGTGCATTAACAACAGCTGCCATCCGCCATTAAGTGGTGGTGACGGCACCACGGCGCTTGTCACAGGCTAAGTGCACTTTGAGTCGACTTGCAGTGTGGGAGGCTTGCTACTGGTAGGAGTCCCAGGACAGGCCCAGGTGCTATGGGTTGACTGCTGTGCCAGCTGGGTGCAGGAGGAGTTCACGGGACAGACCCAGGAGCGGTGGGTTGACTGAGATCACTGGCAGAGGCAACGCCTGTGCTCCCCACTGTGTGCGTATGAATTCAAATATTGTACCGTACTTTCCTTCCTCTCCACGTTTATACAATGTTCACCTACCTCCACCAACCCGGTTTGGTCAGCGTGGTGAAGTATGGTCAATTAACCTCCTCTACAACACACTCGTTAACAACAATGCATTGAAAGGACATGTATATAATTGTCGACGTTTCGAGCAATGCTCCTACTTCATAGCAGGTAAACAGATATAGTGGGTACCGAGGGTCTGAGACCAGCGCTGGCTGACACCATGGGGGCCGCGTGACAATCACACAGCACAGCACAGCATTAGAACACGTAATTTGTCAATTGCATGAACGTGAAATATCGTAAAATCGAACTTTGTAAATAGAGAGATACTTGAAGGCCTCACCTCTTTTTAATAGCCCATCCCCTTCCTCTTCCCTTTTTACCGTTCCATTTTGTTCCGTTCCTTCCCTATATCTCTTGCATGAAGCCACATGTCCTCTGTTCGGGACACTCATTCCTCGGCCCTTGCACTGCCCTTGCCATATAAATCACTTTGTTTTTGTTACAGCTTTTAAATGTTGGAAAGCGTGCCTTGACCAAAGGTGCTCTATAAATATAGAAAAGGATAGGATCCCAGCTATGACCACATCCAGCACCTACATCACACAAATGTACTATCCCCATGTTAACAATAATTAGTAACTATATATGACCACAAACCTATTGAGCAGAAGTTATTTCTGGGCAGTATTCGGGTTACGAACCTAGTTCGTTCCTGAGACCTGTTCGAAATTCGAACGGTTCGTAAGCCGACAGTTCAGTTTGCAATTGCAAGTTCGCATTTTAAATCAATATTTTTCTTATTTTATATATTTCATGGAAGCGGGCGTTCGTAAGTCGGACACTCGCAAGTCGAGGACTGTCTGTTTACTTTGGGTTAGATGGTTTGAGTATAAAGGCAATATTCAGATATACTCACCACCATCCGTCAGAGCAAATCAAATCAAGTGGTCACGTGGGAACCAATACCAATTAATTTGTTTTTTTACAATCCGTCTTTGAATCGTTGGTGACCGGGCTGAGGCCATCAGCTAACTATACCGGGAGAGCCCTGCCAGTCACAGGCAGGGTGCCACGGTGACTAGGAGATGTTAACTACCTCGCCTGCTATGCCTGTTGTATGCTATGCCTGTTTGGAGATTGCATGCCTCTTTCTCTTCGTGGTCGCTGGGATTGTTCTCCATATTTGGAATAAAAGTGCGTTAAGAGTATTTGACTGCTGCTACAAATGTACACGTGATTAATGATCCACTTCGTTGAGCTATTATTTGTGGCCATGTCGCTTATTTTAAAAAAGCTGTATATATCTTAGTGGACTTTACCTGGTAAAATAAAAATAAAAGTTTAGTTTCAGTAGCCGGGGTTGAACCCAGCTTCTCAATGGTACCAGTCCAGCGCTGATCTTTGAGCAACCTGGCTACCTCTCTAATTGTCGACACGACGACTATGCGATGTGGCATTATTTCAAGCGGTTGGTGCATACGCATTTATTTATTTGGATGTGGCAATGCTAAAGTGAGTGGTGCAGTATTGATTAGCGCGCTAAACTGTGAACCCAGCGATATGTAGATTTGGAGGTTGGTTTACTCCAGATAAGAATGCAAATTACACCAACGACCGAGTTCAAACGGCTGGAAGTCGTGTGGGGCGCTGTTGCGCAATCTGTAGGTGGCAGGCTGTCTCAATCGCCTGGAGGGGTGATTCATTGCAGGGCTGCGCCACTATCTATATGCAAGCAGTCGAGAATACATGACTGATAACGGCTTGCAAAAGTTCAGTAAACTATATTTGTGCAAAGTAAAAAACAATAGGCAATAAAGTGCATATAATCAGTACGTGCCGTGTTACCACATTGTATGTTAATTTACTTAAATAGCATCGTGCAAATATGTTCTCCTACAAACGAACTCTATTCTCATTGCCATGGACTAAAACGTAATCTTGTCAAGTTTAACAAAAGCTATAAATCGCTACGTTATAAACTAAAAATAACCTTTGGGATTTATTGTCAAGCAGAGGAGTGTAACCTACATTAATCTGGGGGTGATGGGGGAGGAGTGCACGTTTTACCGCTCACCACCAACGCCTTCGTGCTGTTCCACGTTTCAGACACCATGGGACCAGCCCGACAACGCATCCACCAGAAAGCCACAGAGCTTTACGTGTGCGTAACCACTATATGCGCCCAGCGAAGCGTGGACCTAAAAGGTTTGGATCGATCGTTAAGCGTTTGGTAAGTGACCTGTTGACCAAGACACTACCGTC
This sequence comes from Petromyzon marinus, assembly GCF_048934315.1. Classification (NCBI taxonomy): domain Eukaryota; kingdom Metazoa; phylum Chordata; class Hyperoartia; order Petromyzontiformes; family Petromyzontidae; genus Petromyzon; species Petromyzon marinus. Next base: position 113,604 of record NW_027423242.1, read on the forward strand.
CTCAGAAGGTGCAAGGGAATTCACAGTTTTATTTACCAGTTAAACTCAACTGTGCTCTTAGCTCTTGTTCATAGGCGAGCTGGTCACACGTAATGATAGCTGATGATCGCAGTAGCTGATATCACCACACGTGAGAATTTATAACAGCAGTCTAATCATCTGAACCAAGGAACCCGGATAAAAACCCAAGCTCCGACCACCACAGCGAGAGCACACGCCAACTCCAAAAGTATAACAGAGGCACCGCCAGGGTCCAGCATGACCTCCTGTGTACCGATCGAGGGAGATAACATCTTCTCAGCGGCAAATAGCAGCGAAACATTGCCTTAGCATTAAAATTATGGATTCACATCTCCAATACAATATTTTGGGGAAACTATCTGAACGTGGTGCTCTGGATGTATGACTGCTTCTTCTCTGTCTTGTTTTATTTATCCACACAGTCTCAATGTAACTCTACATCTCTGTAAATAAACCACATTATACATATCAATCTAGCGTCCACGCAACGATCCCCTCCCCCTAGCCCACACACCCCCTCTTCCCCCCCCTTGCCCTGCCCCCCGTTCTTACCTAGAAACCTCTTACCATGGCATCTCTCTCCCACTTCAGTAGAAAAAACTTCTTGCTGTTGGGTTTCCCACCTGATGATGATTGCTTGTGTTGCAATAGAAACGTCGTGGTTTATTTAATTTTATACCTACGTGACTTTACCGAAAGAACCAAAGAGTATTATAAAATATCTATAAATATATGTTGGCATATATATCTGACCATCAGTGAACGTGAAATAAAACTCGTGTTCATAGCCCTGCACAAGTATTTGAGCCTTGGGACGCTAGTTTCACTTCCACTCATGGCCACCAACAATAGTGGTGATTATCTAAACCGGTTCTGGGCCTCCCCTAGGTCGACTCAGCCTCAAATGATAAAATGGTGCGGTAATGCAGTTTGACTTGGTGCTGGCCACCCACCTTGTGTGCTGTGCCTGCCGTTATTAGGTGCTCACTAACAGCTCCATAAGTCTATTAAAGCGATATGGGGAATCGTTTTCTGTGTTTGGTAGAGAAACCTTTCTCAAAACAAGATTTCCCATGTGGGTCGCTCGACCTCTAAATTAATCAGGCGTAATAATGTGATTTGATCAACTTCTATGGTTAACGGGACAGTCTATGTGTGGGTGATGTTTACATCCACGATAGCATGGTTGGCTAAGTGCAGTGCAAAATAAATTTAACATACAAACAACAACAGGACGTTTCCTTCATCTGACCACTGCTACATAGAAGCGACTTCTCTGTCCGTGGCCAGGAGCAGCTTCAAAGCCCCTACATTTACTTTAGCCGATGATATCACAAGTGATGTCCACCGTTGTTGTACAGCAGGACTTTTGAGTGCATTCCATTGTAATGAGAGGCTGCCCTGCTGCAATTAACTCGTCACCACACTTGCGATCTAGAGGTCGATCCTTAGGCCTGGCATTTGGAGCGACGCTGCAAGCTTCTTAAATCTCGCTGCCTCTGTCCACCCAGCTGCGTAAATGGATACAGCACAGTTGGTCGATCGGCAGGTCGCATGCGGTGGTGGGGTAAAGCGTGGGTAACTCCCACCTCTTCCAACAAGGGAAGCATCTTGCAGGGCTGCACCTTTACTGACCGCACCGTCATTGATAAACCACGACGTGCATGGGTCCACGTATGACATGCGAGTAGGGGGTCCACGTGCAGGGTGCGAGGATGCGTGGAAGGGATTCACGTGCAGCGTGCGAGTAGGGGGTCCACGAGCAGCGTGCGAGGAGGGGGTCCACGAGCAGCGTGCGAGGAGGGGGTCCACGAGCAGCGTGCGAGGAGGGGGTCCACGAGCAGCGTGCATGGAGGGGGGCCACTTGCGGCTTGTGAGGAGGGGGTCCAGGTGCGCCGTGAGTGGAAGGGGTCCATGTGCTGTGTGCGGGGAGGGGACCCACGTGCGGCGTGTGAGGAGGGGGTCCAGGGATCTGTAAGACAATCTCTCTGAGACGGCGCTGCTGAGCGTCATCGTCGTCTCCATCGTTGACGAATGCTTTGTTGTCTCGACCAACAGCACCCCTCTTTGACTGCTGGCCCGACGTTCTTGACTCCACGTAGGAGAGCACGTGCAGCAGCGTGAACAACCTGAACGGGGGCAGAGGGGGGGGGGGGCACGGAGGGGAAGGGGGAGGGGCACGGGGCGCCACGGTGGCAAAATGTCAGGAGTTAACGGGACAGACCTAGGAGCCAATGGTTGACTGACTGAGATGACTGACAATGCACCAGCTGTGACCCCTACTGTGCCAAATTGTTGTGTTTAGCTGCCCGGTGCTCTGCTTATGGATGCGAGCATCGCTCCTCTGCCCTCCATTATTGCTGGTGGGCGACTGCCTCCAACTGCCAAGTAGCATCTCCTCAGGAGTGGCCAATCTTGAGACCGCTGGTACCAGTTATTGGCAAGTCCACTCATCTCTATATATCCTCTTGTACCATATCATTCCTTTTTTTCCCTAGCCCATGCCGTGCCCTTTAGTCTGATCTATCCTGCCAAATAATAGTTGCTTTGCCATGCAGTGGCTGGGCATGGGGGCTACATGACCCAGCCAACACAGCCACGCTTGTGAGAGGAGCTCACCAATGGGAGTGTGTCTAGATCTTTTAAGAATATGTGAGCTCCTGACACAATCCAGTCTGGTTAAACCCAGGATGCATTGTAGGCAGGGTGACCTGAATGTTTCTAACCGGTGCAGATGTTACTTTAGACACCTCAACATCCTTCTCGAAAGAATAAAGAAGGGAAGATATCAATGTGGTCAAATAAAATCCGGAGCTTCGCATGGAATGACAAACCAAGTAGTTTCCACCCAGTGTTACACAGCCGATGAAAAGATAATGCTGCCCGACTGTTTCGGAGTGAGACCTCGGCTGCGAAACCGGAGCTGGTCATAAGCACACTGCCCACACTCACATAAAGGCAAAGACATGGATCTCCTGGATAGCCTTAAGATACTGTTGGGGCAAGTGCTGTCAGCGAGTGGCACCTATGAAGGCCGGTACGGCACAAGGGGGGAAGTCCAGGACCATTTCAGATAATCGTTACTGTTGTTGGTCACTGAGTCGGCATGCACACACACCCCCTATGGCCACGCATGGGTCGACCCCCTCCCCTCCTCCTCAGCTGTGGTACAGCATGGCCAGGAACTGGACAATGAGGAGAAGGTGATGAGGAACATGAAGGCGAGGGGCAGCACGTCGATGACCGTCCCCTCGTTCTTCGTGCTCGGGATCTGGATGTAGAGGTCGGCTCCCACGAACTGCAGTGCCAGGGTCGCCACCAGCCACAGTGCATTGATCATGAAGTAGACGAAAGTGCCCTGCACGTTGGGACAGACAGACCAGGCCTGATTTACATTGCATTGGCCGAGTGGCGGGGGGGATGACCCCGGGCTGTTTATGGATCCCCTCTTTGTGCGTTCATTTTTCTCCCCCACTGTCCACTCTCGACGCCAAATGGTCACTTCTGTTGTTATTGTTTTATTGTTCATGTATTTTACAGGATTAGCGGATTATTGGAACAATTAACAATTAATTCGTTGGAATAATAAGGCATAGGTAATTCAATGCCGTTTAAATCTTCTTCTACCACATGCCAAGTACGGTAAGTACTCGCTTAACGCCTGCTGTTTGCACAACGCGTTGTCGCTGGAACGCAATTTTTCTGTTATCGAAGCATCTCCGGTACTCGCGATGACGCGTTGCCAGTACCTTGTTTCTTATCTCGAAGAGTTCCTGCTTCACGCGTTTCCTGTGATCGTCATCTTCCTCCAGAGGCTTGAGGTAGTCACTGATCATGCTCTTCCAAAACTCGTCTTCCTCCTATGCATTCCCATCCACGGGACAGAAGGTTCACTTTGTGCGATTGTCCAAATAACAACAACTTACTCCGATGAATAATATTAATATTGTAATAGTAATAGGTTTTACCCTTTTAACTGGCACAAAAACTGACACCTTTATTCAAGGCATCGTGTTTGCAATAACCACAACACAAGCAATCAAAATGCAAACAAAAGAGACAACTCTGATAATAATATGCACTGTCCTTGAATTTGATTGGTCCACACCCGAGACGGCTTTTCTTAGAGCCTAGTCTCCACTGGTGTTAAATGCTCACCCCGAGCCCTCAATACTCTGATAGTGCGCTGTTTTTGAGTTGTACGCCTTTTGGCGTCTTCTGGTCCAACACCAGAGTGCTTGCCACAAATGAATCACAATAGCTTGCTAATCTCGTCTAGGAGCATTAACCATCACCCACACTTCGTTCATCCATTCATCAAACAAAGATGGTCACCGCATCGCGTGATTTCAGATGCTCGGTCTTGTTTAACTGACAAGCAATGACTTCGCATTTAATTTTCGATTTAAAGCTTTCGTGACTGCAGGGATTCATCTTCTTGGTTCTTTCGGTAAAGTCACGTAGAATGGAAATAAAATAATACAAATAAAACATAATAAAATAAAATTCTCACGACGTTTCGGCCACAACTCAAGTAGCCTTTTTCAGGTGAAGGAACGAACTGTCGCGACGACAGCACTTCAATGAACGCTGCAAAGAGTCGCAGCGTCTTTTAAGCTAGGTGGGAGAAGTAAAGCGCCTTGACAAAGGTGTTTACATATCAAACAGGATAATTTAGCATTGTAATAGCGGTGTTAAAGTGTTGAATCAGCAGGATGTTAAAGTCAGAAATTAGCTTGTAACTGGGAGATTAGCATGATGTTAATGTGAGGGATTAGCATGTGACTGGTCACGGAAATAGCTATGTTAAAGTCGAAGTTTATATATCAACAGAGGCATTTAGTATATGGACGCTAAACGACTGCAACTACCCAACTATCATACAATACACCGATGTGAAAAAACTAAGTATAAACTACATCAATGTTATCAATAAACTCTATATACTCTCCAATCAGCTGAGCTACTAACAATAAGTCGTTATACATTACAATGCCATATGGTGAAAAAATGGGTGGCGGTTTTTTCTTTTCAACGTTAGCACCACGGAAAGCGACGAGCTTTGTTCAGACGGACGAGTCCATCTATGCTTGGAACGGAGGAGGGGAGAGAAACATCCACGATGTGCTGCTCTGTCCTGTGTTGCGTTACAACTATTTTATAAACTAGACTACTATACATTGCAATGTTATACCTTCCAATCTAAACTACATTGTATAATATCGTATACACAGCCCAATGTAAGCTCTAACATCAATTCCATACACCCAGCCATCAGATTTACCATGGAAGTCGAAAAAGATGGCAAGCTACCCTATTTGGATGTCCTAATTAAAAGGAGACCTGATGGTTCAATGAGCCACTGTGTCTACAGGAAAGCTACGCATATGGATGTTTACTTAAAACCAGATTCCCACCACCATCCGTCCCAGAAGAACTCCCTCATCAAGACTCTATACCATAGAGCCCAATGCATTTCCGACCAGGAACACATTGCCAGTGAACTCTAGCACGTACACCAAGCTCTCAAGGCTAATGGTTACTCCGACTACACAATCCGCAAAACCATCACTCCAGCCATGAAGAAAGATTCTCTTGAGGAGCCATTCAAAACCATCACCTTACCCTACATTGCGGGGGTCACAAAAAAGATCTCCAAAATCCTGAATAAACACAAGATCCAGGTCCGATTCAACACAGTACATAAAATGCGTGATCTGGTTCCGTCTGTAAAAGATGTGGTTCCAGACATACAGTACCCGGGCGTCTACAAACTAAGTTGCCTCTGTGGTAGCAGCTACATTGGAGAAACCAAACGACATATCTCGGACCGCATCCGTGAACATAAAGCAGACTTGAAACACGGTAGGACGAACACCTCAGCCGTGGCAGATCACTGTTATAATTTAGTGGGCTCACATGACACGGAGGTTCTCTGCAAGCCATCCGGCTACCATGAGACATTCGTTCATGAGGCCATCCACATATACAAACACAGAGGCAATTTCAACCGAGAAGATGGATTCTGGCTTAGTAACCATTGGAAAGACGTTATAAACCATTTCGGTTCTTAATTGATTGTATTATACGGTGACTTTCAGACTGCAGTCCATTCCCTGACAATGTCTCTAAATACCGTTCACACAACGGTCAAAGGTATAGCATGTTGTATAATAAATAGTTTAACATTGTAATGTTTAACATAATTCATAAGGCAATATATGGTATCGTAATTGTATAGTGAATATACAGTAGTGTGGTATACAGTAGGGTTGGTAGAATAATACATAGTGTAATATTACAAGTCTATTTTACAGTCTAAAGTATAGGGTAGTGTATAGTAACGCATTGTATAATTTAATGGTGGGTTTGTCTATGGCAGTGTATATTACGGTGTATAGTCGTGTAATGTAGAAAAAGTTTAGTTGGGGACATATCAATATAATGCATAATGTTAGAGCTTACATTGGGCTGTATACGATATTATACAATGTAGTTTAGATTGGAAGGTATAACATTGCAATGTATTGTAGTCTAGTTTATAACATAGTTGTAACGCAACACAGAACAGAGCAGCGCATCGTGGCTGTTTCTCCCCCCTCCTTCGTTCCGAGCATAGATGGACTCGTCCGTCTGAACAAAGCTCGTCGCTTTCCGTGGTGCTAACGTTGAAAAGAAAATACCACCACCCATTTTTTCGCCATATGGCATTGTAATGTATAACGACTTATTGTTAGTAGCTCAGCTGTTTGGAGAGTATATAGAGTTTATTGATAACATTGATGTAAATTTTGATTTAAAGCTTTCGTGACTGCAGTAATTCATATTCTTAGTTTTTTCGGTAAAGTCACGTTGAAGAGAAACAACAAAACAACAAAATATATATAAAACAATAAAAAATTCTCACGACGTTTCGACCATAACTCAAACGGTCATCATCAGGTGTGTCGGTTTGCATAAATTTATTTTGAAAACGGCATTTATTTATTTATATATAAAAATAATAACGTTTGCGTCACGCGCAACGATTGGCAGTTTGCCCAGGACTAGTCCATCTATTTTTTGAAAAGAGGAGGGGGGAGACGAAATTTGTTTTTATGTATGCTGTCTGAAAGCCACTGTAAGCGTGAACAATCAATCAAGAACTGAAATGATTTATCAAATCTTTCCAATGATTGCTAAGATAGAATCCATCTTCTCGGTTGAAATTGTCTCTGTGCTTGTATATGTGAATAGCCTCATGAACGAATCTCTCATGGAAGCCAGATGGCTTACAAAGAACCTCCGTCTTGGAAAAGTCAATGGCATGTGAGCCTACTGAACTCAAGCACGTACACCAAGCTCTTAGGGCTAATGGTTACTCCGACTATACAATCCGCAAAGCTATCACTCAAACCATGAAGAAGAACCCTCTTGAGGAGCCTTTCAAAACCATCACTTTACCCTACATTGCTGGGATCACAAAAAAGATCTCCAAAATCTTGAATAAACACAAGATCCAGGTCCATTTCAACACATTACATAAAATCCGTGATCTGGTTCCGTCTGTAAAAGATGTGATTCCGGACATACAATACCCTGGTGTCTACAAACTAAGTTGCCTCTGTGGTAGTAGTTACATTGGAGAAACCAAACGCCATATCTCGGACCGCATTCGTGAACATAAAGCAGACCTTAAACACGGTAGGACCAACACCTCGGCCGTAGCAGATCATTGTTCTAATTCAGTAGGCTCACATGCCATTGACTTTTCCAAGACGGAGGTTCTTTGTAAGCCATCTGGCTTCCATGAGAGAGTCGTTCATGAGGCTATTCACATATACAAGCACAGAGACAATTTCAACCGAGAAGATGGATTCTATCTTAGCAATCATTGGAAAGATTTGATAAATCATTTCAGTTCTTGATTGATTGTTCACGCTTACAGTGGCTTTCAGACAGCATACATAAAAACAAATTTCGTCTCCCCCCTCCTCTTTTCAAAAAATAGATGGACTAGTCCTGGGCAAACTGCCAATCGTTGCGCGTGACGCAAACGTTATTATTTTTATATATAAATAAATAAATATGCCGTTTTCAAAATAAATTTATGCAAACCGACACACCTGATGATGACCGTTTGAGTTATGGTCGAAACGTCGTGAGAATTTTTTTATTGTTTTATATATATTTTGTTATTTTGTTGTTTCTCTTCAACGTGACTTTACCGAAAAAACTAAGAATAACATTGATGTAGTTTATATTTTAGTTTCTTATTAGTTTACTATATGGTATTCATTATATAGTGTAGTGTATACCCAGTTACTTTATGTTAATAGCTCAACTTATTGAAGAATATATTGAGTACATTTATTATATTGACGTAGTTTATACTTAGTTTTTTTCACATCGGTTTATTGTATGATAGTTGGATAGTTGCAGTCCTTTAGTGTCCATATACTAAATGGCCCTGTTGATATGTAAACTTTGATTTTAACATAGCTATTTCCGTGACCAGTCACATGCTAATCTCTCACAATAACATCATGCTAATCTCCCAGTTACATGCGAATTTCTGACTTTAACACCCTGCTGATCCAACACTTTAACACCGCTATTTCAATGCTCAATTATCCTGTTTGATATGTAAACTCCTTTGTCAAGGCGCTTTACTTCTCCCACCTAGCTTAAAAGACGTTGCGAATCTTAGCAGCGTTCATTGAAGCGCTGTCGTCCTGAGAGTTCTGTTCCTCCACCTGAAGAAGCCTACTTGTGTTGTGGCCAAAACGTCGTGAGAATTTTATTTTTATTATTTTATTTCCATTCTATGTGACTTTAACGAAAGAACCAAGAAGACTTTGTCTTTGTTTGATGAAAATATTACCTTTGGTATGGAGGGCGAGGTCTGTGTCTGATTGCTCTGGAGGTCGACTTTTGCTCTCTACTTCTTCTGGATGCTCTGTTTGAGTGCTCGCGATGTCTTCTAGTCTCGCCTCTGCTCCTTCTGAATGCTCCATCTGAGTGTTTGCGATGTCCTCTTCTCTCGACTCGATCTCTGCTCCTTCAGGATGCTCTGTCCCAGTGCTCGCAATGCCCTGTCGTTTCTCCTCGCTCTCTACTCCTACTGTATGATCTGTCTGAGTGCTCGCGATGTCCTCTGGTCTCGTCTCTGCTCCTTCTGGATACTCCATCTGACTGTTTGCGATGTTCTCTCCTCTCGACTCGATCGCTGCTCCTTCAGGATGCTCCGTCTGAGTGCTTGCGATGCCCTGTCGTCTCTCCTCACTCTCTACTCCTTCTGGATGATCTGTCTGAGTGCTCACGATGTCCTCTGGTCTCGTCTCTGCTCCTTCTGGGTGCTCCATATGAGTGTTCGCGATGTCCTCTCCTCTCGCCTCGATCTCTGCTCCTTCTGGATGCTCCATCTGAGTGCTCGTAGTGTCCTGTTGTCTGGCCTCAATTGGACGCAGCTTCATCTCTCTGTCGAGTTCCACCGTGCACGACTCCACTCGGCTGGGAGGGATGATGATAAACTGTTAAACTAAACCATTATTTTTATTTTACCATGTAAGGCCCACTGAGCTAGGAAGCTTTTTTGTAGAATCGACCTGAATATCACAAATTATAACTCAATGAGCGGCTTATCACGTGGAAATTACAGCAGCCAAATACTCTAATCACATGATGATTCTAAATGAGGAGGGAAAAAATCAGGGAACCCGGAGTAAAATCCACACCAACATGGGGAGAGAAAGGAATAGACGCAGACTCCATATAGGCAACAGGCATCGTCAGGTTTGGGATCGAAGCCACTACCTCCTGCATACCAGGGGAGGTAGTTAACATCTAGCCACCACGGCGCCTAAGATACAAGCACAACTAGAATCACAGTTAATAAGTTGAGACAAGACTCAGTATTGACTTGAGTAAAATGTTACGTTGTAAATCCTCCTCCACCCGACACAGCCAATCAATAATCATAATCTGTATTTCTACTGCCGGAGGAGTCCGATGAGCTATGAACCTATTTTCACAGATGTCCAGTAGGTGTAGGGGATTATAAAGTGAGAACATAAAACGATAGCAGTGCTAAGTATAGGAAATATAATAAAATAAATAAAGTATATGAGTGCAACTTGCATGAGTACATCAGTTACTGCCAATTTTTCAATACTAAATGCATAACTTGGGGCAAGGCAGCAAAACAACAGTCCCAAACCACACCAAGATAACACAGTCCCTCAATAATATGGGACATAAACGTTGAACTATCGATACACGAGAGGTAAGGATCAAAGTTAAAAGCATGGCTACAGGCTCTCAGTGAGGTGGTGGCACCTTGAACTGTCATCCTCCTGACTCAGTGCCGAGTATTTCTTCGGATGGACGCTGATCCTCCACTGGAAGCAGTCCCACTCGAGTGGCAGTATATAGCATTTCGTTCCATTCAAACGATGCTTGCGTTCCTTCTTCTGCTGGGACAGGAGGATGGGCATTGTGCTGAAGGCAGGGTCCTTCAATGATATCAAACCAGCGGGAAGCGCACACAAGCTGGAAGGCAGTTTCAGCTGCTCAGTGAACTGGCGCCAATAACTGTCCAAGCTCTGCGGTCCTCCATGTATGAAGATTTTATTGGCCAACGGGAAACCAGAACACCATGGAATAGACCCACAAATGCGAGGGGGAAACATTGCGTTCTATTCAGATGGAACAAATAGTCCATAATTGTCATACTACACTCTCCTGGAAAGTCAGTGAATGACTCCTCCTCGATACCCACCGTGTTGGATTAATGGACACGAGTGGCACAGCCACCACCACCGTTCTTGTCAAGAAACATAAACGATAATTTTGCAAGCTCCGGTCATCCTCTCATCAGTGGATTTTGGCTAACCATTGAACAAAGACAGTGACCACATCGCGTGCTTTTGGGTGCGCTTGTGCGTCCATCTGGAACCCTCTTCCTTCCAATATGAGAAAGCAATTGGAGCTATGCACTTTTAAATCATTACATTGAAAACTAATTTCTTAAAAACTGCTCTTTGTGTTTAGAAACTTTCCTTCCTTCGCACCTCCAATTAGCACAGTTGGCTACACATGGTGTGAAAGAAGTTCAACATACATACATCTGGACCAGTCCTTGGCCTTCCCTCAAAAAGCCTCAAAAATAGCCAAATGTGATGTAGTAAACATGACAACAATGGAGACAAAGGCGGCCGGGCATGGTGCTGGCCACCTACCCTCTTATGTGCCATTCCGGACTTCACAGGTGCTACTCGCTAACAGCACTTGCCCCAACGGTCGGTTAAAAGCTATATGGGGATCGCTGCCTTCGTCTTGGCGGGGGTTGGGGGCATATGTTACACTTTTTTTGCAATGTACGTAGCCAATCATGCTAATCGGAGGTGCGGGACGGAGCAACAGAGGAGAATGGAGCGAAACTCCAAATAACGTTCGACACAAAAACAACAACGACAATAACGATAACACATAAAGTAACTCACCTCCTTAGGGGAGGGCTCAGTAGGCGCCTTGGTCTCACGCGTGCCCCATGATACGTTGTACATGTTGACCAATGAGTAGATGAGCAGCAGCAGGTATCCCGTGGGAATGCAGATGAGGTACAAGAATCCGTGCACGATGCAGAAGAACTCGCGCGGGTGCAGCGCCGCGGCGATGAGATGGATGCCCGCGAGAGTGATGAAGAAGATGCTGCTGGGTGTGAGGATACCGTTCTTGACAATGTCGCCGACCATAGCGAGCAGCGTGCCCGTCATGAGGAACATGTAGATCACGGTGAGCACCATGGCCACCTTAAAAAAAATACCAGGTATAAAGCTCTTTTCAGAAGCCACCTGGCCACAAATGATAGATCAACGAAGTGGCTCATCACGTGGTAATGTATATCAGCAGCCAGATTAAATGCAGAGGGAAGATAGAGAGAACACGTGGACTCCAAATACATAACAGGCGTTAAGGTCGGGATAGGGATCGAACCCACGACCTCCTGTATACCATGCGAGGGAGTTTACATCTCGCCATCGCAGGAGGAGACCTTAGCCATCGGCATCACCATTGTCCTTTTTGTCCAACCACCACCACTTCTTGGGGAGTTACTTTGCATTTATTCCGCACTTTTCCACAAAGTCCTCAAGACCCTGCACTTTGCAAACAACAACACAATAATGATAGCTCATTGTTCTTCTGGGTTCTTTCGGTAAAGTCACGTAGAATGGAGATGAAATAATAAAAATAATAATAACAGAATAAAATTCTCACGACGTTTCGGCCACAACACAAGTAGCCTTCCTCAGGTGAAGAAACAGGACTGTCTGGAAGACAGCGCTTGAGTGAACCCTGCCAAGCATGGCAGCGTCTTTTAAGCTGTGTGGGAGGAACAGAGCACCTTGACAAAGCAGTTTACATAGAAATTAGCATGTAACTGGGGGATGAGCATGATGTTGGTGTGAGGGATTAGCACCACGGAGAGAGACGAGCTTTATTAAGACGGACGAGTCCATCTATGTTCAGAACGGAGGAGGTGGAGAGGAGTTTAGATATCAACAGTAAATTAGCATGTAACTGGGGGATTGGCATGATGTTAGTATGAGGGATTAACACCACAGAGAGCGACGAGCTTTGTTCAGACGGACGAGTCCATCTGTGTTCGGAGCGGAGGAGGGGGAGGAAGAGGAGGAACCCTCAAGACCTTGGGTTTTCGGATGCCTTTGTCCGAACGATCCGCCTACTCTACACCAAGGCGGAGTGCATGATCAAGATCAACGGCGCCCTCACTGCCCCGGTCAAATTCGAGCGAGGAGTGAGACAGGGATGCCCATTGTCGGGCCAACTTTATGCCCTGGCATTAGAGCCTTTCCTGAATCTCATAAGGCGGAGACTCAGCGGCCTGGTGCTGAGGGAACCAAGCATCAAGTTGGTCCTGACGGCATACGCCGACGACGTCCTCCTCATCCTGCGCTCCCTGGCTGATGTCGCCCTGCTGCATGAGTGCCAGGAGGTCTTTTCGAAAGCCTCGTCATCAAAAATGAACTGGCAAAAGTGCAGCGGCCTGCTGGTTGGAGCGTGGGACATGACTGAGTGTCCCGAGAAGACAAAAGCCATCAATTGGAGCACAACATCGCTGCACCACCTGGGGGGGTTCCTCGGACCAGAGGAGGAACCACCGCAGAGGAACTGGGTCGAGCTGGAGGAGAAGGTGAAGGAGCGGCTGGCCACCTGGAGTCGCCTGTGCAAGTTCCTCACCTTCAGGACAAAGACGTTGGTGGTGAACCAGCTGGTGACGTCCATACTGTGGCACCGACTCTTCTCCCTGTACCCCACCATGAGCCTTGTCAACGCACTTTAGAAGCAAGTCCTCGACTTCTTCTGGTCAGGTGGAGGACATCGGGTCGCGGCTGGGGTCCTGGCCCTGCCACTGGACGAGGGCGGTCACGGGCTGGTGTGCGTGCGGAGTCAGCTGGCCACCTTCCGACTGCAGGCAGCGCAAAAGTTCCTGCACGCCGCCCCTGCACTGGCCTGGAGCGTCACGGCCTCCTTCCTCCTGAAACAGCTGGGGGGTCTGCAGTGCTCCAAGCAACTATTCTACATGGACCTGCAGGGCCTTCCACTGGGACAGCTGCCACCCTTCTACAGAAGCGTCCTGCAGACATGGAGCTCCCTCGCCGTCAGGAGGCTGAACCAACCGTGATCGGCTGAGGATCTGGTCGTCGAACCGATCCTCAGGAACCCACAGACAAAGCTGCCATCCACCACCACCACCCCTGGCATGGAGAGGCGCCTCGCCAACGCGCGGCTCACCAGGATGGGAGATCTGGTGGAGCCTGAAACACGGGGCCGGTGGATCGGACCAGCAGACGTGGCCACAAAGACAGGGCTGCAGTCGCTCCGGGTGGCTGCCCGGATCCTGGCCGAAGCCAAGGGGGCCTTCTCAGTGGCAGCGGGGAGAACGCCCCCCATCGGCGTGGGGGATGACGAGGCCCCTCTCGATCCCCCTCCACCGGAGCTCTCAGTCGTGCCACTGCATCGCCAATGCCGACAAACGAAGGCGGATCACAACCTGTGCCGGCTAGAAGACCTACCGGAGGTGGCCTTCGCAAATGTAAAGAGGAAGGTTCTCTACTCCTACATGGTCCGGTTCCACCAACAGGACACCCTGAGGAGCCACAAGGACCATGCCTGGAGGAAAGCCCTGCCCTGCGTCTCTCCGGAGAGGCCTCGCTGGAGGCAACTCTACTGCAGACCGACGTACAACCGCATCGGCGACCTCAGCTGGAGCATCGCCCACGGCACCGTCACCACCAACGTCTCCCTGGCGCGCTTCACCGACACGTCCCCGGAGTGCCGGTTCTGCGGTAAAGTGGAGACGGTGGCGCACCAGTATGTGGAGTGCAAGAGCCTGGACTCGCTGTTCAAGGTCCTGAGAAACATCCTCCTAAGGTTCAGCCTCCACTTCTCCCCGACGGTCCTCTTCTTTGGATACCCGAAAGGCAACAGACCCCAACATCTTCAGGGGCTGGTCAACGTGCTCTTCGGCTACGCCAAGCTCGCCATATACAGGGCAAGGAAGGTGGCCCTGGAGGGGCAACGTCCAGCCAGCAGCCTGGGCATCTTCCACGCTCTGGTCGGATCAGGGTGTTGCTGGGAGTTCCACTACACGCGGCTGACCCACGCCGTGCCGGCCTTCAAGGAGCAGTGGGCGCTGGAGGAGGCCGTGTGCTCGGTGGCAGATGACGGAGAGCTCTGCATGCAGATCTAAGCTACCCGTCGTAGGCCGTTTGACTGTGGGAAGGGCAGCGTGCCGATGCAGCACTTGTCGTAGTTATAAAGAAAAAAGAGAGAGCGAGAGAGAGGCAAATGGAGTAGGAAGAGAGGGGGTAGAGAGAGAGGAGAGGCAGAGAGGGGGGTAGAGAGAGAGGGGGGGCAGAGAGGGGGGTAAAGAGAGAGGGAAGGGGAAAGAAAAAAAAGTATATTTTGGGTCTTTCATTTAAAAAGGGGGGGTTACATTAAGCAAAGCATAACAAAAAACCGAAATGATGAACGTAGCAAAGTGCCGACTACACCGGGAGGGTGGGGGGAGAGGGTGGGGGGAGAGGGTGGGGGGAGAGGGTGGGGGGAGAGGGTGGGGGGAGAGGGTGGGGGAGAGGGTGGGGGAGAGGGTGGGGGGAGAGGGTGGGGGGAGAGGGTGGGGGGAGAGGGTGGGGGGAGAGGGTGGGGGGAGAGGGTGGGGGGAGAGGGTGGGGGGAGAGGGTGGGGGGCAGAGGGGGAGTGGGGGGCAGAGGGTGGGGGGCAGAGGGTGGGGGGCAGAGGGTGGGGGGCAGAGGGTGGGGGGCAGAGGGTGGGGGGCAGAGGGTGGGGGGCAGAGGGTGGGGGGCAGAGGGTGGGGGGCAGAGGGTGGGGGGCAGAGGGTGGGGGGCAGAGGGTGGGGGGCAGAGGGTGGGGGGCAGAGGGTGGGGGGCAGAGGGTGGGGGGCAGAGGGTGGGGGGCAGAGGGTGGGGGGCAGAGGGTGGGGGGCAGAGGGTGGGGGGCAGAGGGTGGGGGGCAGAGGGTGGGGGGCAGAGGGTGGGGGGCAGAGGGTGGGGGGCAGAGGGTGGGGGGCAGAGGGTGGGGGGCAGAGGGTGGGGGGCAGAGGGTGGGGGGCAGAGGGTGGGGGGCAGAGGGTGGGGGGCAGAGGGTGGGGGGCAGAGGGTGGGGGGCAGAGGGTGGGGGGCAGAGGGTGGGGGGCAGAGGGTGGGGGGCAGAGGGTGGGGGGCAGAGGGTGGGGGGCAGAGGGTGGGGGGCAGAGGGTGGGGGGCAGAGGGTGGGGGGCAGAGGGTGGGGGGCAGAGGGTGGGGGGCAGAGGGTGGGGGGCAGAGGGTGGGGGGCAGAGGGTGGGGGGCAGAGGGTGGGGGGCAGAGGGTGGGGGGCAGAGGGTGGGGGGCAGAGGGTGGGGGGCAGAGGGTGGGGGGCAGAGGGTGGGGGGCAGAGGGTGGGGGGCAGAGGGTGGGGGGCAGAGGGTGGGGGGCAGAGGGTGGGGGGCAGAGGGTGGGGGGCAGAGGGTGGGGGGCAGAGGGTGGGGGGCAGAGGGTGGGGGGGAGAGGGTGGGGGGGAGAGGGTGGGGGGGAGAGGGTGGGGGGAGAGGGTGGGGGGGAGAGGGTGGGGGGGAGAGGGTGGGGGGGAGAGGGTGGGGGGGAGAGGGTGGGGGGGAGAGGGTGGGGGGGAGAGGGTGGGGGGGAGAGGGTGGGGGGAGAGGGTGGGGGGAGAGGGTGGGGGAGAGGGTGGGGGGAGAGGGTGGGGGGAGAGGGTGGGGGGAGAGGGTGGGGGGAGAGGGTCGGGGGCAGAGGGTCGGGGGCAGAGGGTCGGGGGAGAGGGTCGGGGGAGAGGGTCGGGGGAGAGGGTCGGGGGGAGAGGGTCGGGGGGAGAGGGTCGGGGGGAGAGGGTGGGGGGAGAGGGTGGGGGGAGAGGGTGGGGGGAGAGGGTGGGGGGAGAGGGTGGGGGGAGAGGGTGGGGGGCAGAGGGTGGGGGGAGAGGGTGGGGGGAGAGGGTCGGGGGCAGAGGGTCGGGGGGAGAGGGTCGGGGGGAGAGGGTCGGGGGGAGAGGGTCGGGGGGAGAGGGTCGGGGGGAGAGGGTCGGGGGGAGAGGGTCGGGGGGAGAGGGTCGGGGGGAGAGGGTCGGGGGAGAGGGTCGGGGGAGAGGGTCGGGGGGAGAGGGTCGGGGGGAGAGGGTCGGGGGGAGAGGGTCGGGGGGAGAGGGTCGGGGGGAGAGGGTCGGGGGGAGAGGGTCGGGGGGAGAGGGTGGGGGGAGAGGGTGGGGGGCAGAGGGTGGGGGGAGAGGGTGGGGGGCAGAGGGTGGGGGGAGAGGGTGGGGGGCAGAGGGTGGGGGGCAGAGGGTGGGGGGAGAGGGTGGGGGGAGAGGGTGGGGGGGAGAGGGTGGGGGGGAGAGGGTGGGGGGGAGAGGGTGGGGGGGAGAGGGTGGGGGGGAGAGGGTGGGGGGGAGAGGGTGGGGGGGAGAGGGTGGGGGGGAGAGGGTGGGGGGGAGAGGGTGGGGGGGAGAGGGTGGGGGGGAGAGGGTGGGGGGGAGAGGGTGGGGGGGAGAGGGTGGGGGGGAGAGGGTGGGGGGGAGAGGGTGGGGGGGAGAGGGTGGGGGGGAGAGGGTGGGGGGGAGAGGGTGGGGGGGAGAGGGTGGGGGGGAGAGGGTGGGGGGGGAGAGGGTGGGGGGGAGAGGGTGGGGGGGAGAGGGGTGGGGGGGAGAGGGTGGGGGGGAGAGGGTGGGGGGGAGAGGGTGGGGGGGAGAGGGTGGGGGGGAGAGGGTGGGGGGGAGAGGGTGGGGGGGAGAGGGTGGGGGGGAGAGGGTGGGGGGAGAGGGTGGGGGGGAGAGGGTGGGGGGGAGAGGGTGGGGGGGAGAGGGTGGGGGGGAGAGGGTGGGGGGGAGAGGGTGGGGAGGAGAGGGTCGGGGGCAGAGGGTCGGGGGCAGAGGGTCGGGGGGAGAGGGTCGGGGGGAGAGGGTCGGGGGGAGAGGGTCGGGGGGAGAGGGTCGGGGGGAGAGGGTCGGGGGGAGAGGGTCGGGGGGAGAGGGTGGGGGGAGAGGGTGGGGGGAGAGGGTGGGGGGAGAGGGTGGGGGGAGAGGGTGGGGGGGCAGAGGGTGGGGGCAGAGGGTGGGGGGAGAGGGTGGGGGGCAGAGGGTCGGGGGCAGAGGGTCGGGGGCAGAGGGTCGGGGGCAGAGGGTCGGGGGCAGAGGGTCGGGGGCAGAGGGTCGGGGGCAGAGGGTCGGGGGGCAGAGGGTCGGGGGGAGAGGGTCGGGGGGAGAGGGTCGGGGGGAGAGGGTCGGGGGGAGAGGGTCGGGGGGAGAGGGTCGGGGGAGAGGGTCGGGGGGAGAGGGTCGGGGGGAGAGGGTCGGGGGAGAGGGTCGGGGGGAGAGGGTCGGGGGGAGAGGGTCGGGGGGAGAGGGTCGGGGGGAGAGGGTCGGGGGGAGAGGGTCGGGGGAGAGGGTCGGGGGGAGAGGGTCGGGGGGAGAGGGTCGGGGGGAGAGGGTCGGGGGGAGAGGGTCGGGGGGAGAGGGTCGGGGGAGAGGGTCGGGGGGAGAGGGTCGGGGGGAGAGGGTCGGGGGGAGAGGGTCGGGGGGAGAGGGTCGGGGGGAGAGGGTCGGGGGGAGAGGGTCGGGGGGAGAGGGTCGGGGGAGAGGGTCGGGGGGAGAGGGTCGGGGGGAGAGGGTCGGGGGGAGAGGGTCGGGGGGAGAGGGTCGGGGGGAGAGGGTCGGGGGGAGAGGGTCGGGGGGAGAGGGTCGGGGGGAGAGGGTCGGGGGGAGAGGGTCGGGGGGAGAGGGTCGGGGGGAGAGGGTCGGGGGGAGAGGGTCGGGGGGAGAGGGTCGGGGGGAGAGGGTCGGGGGGAGAGGGTCGGGGGGAGAGGGTCGGGGGGAGAGGGTCGGGGGAGAGGGTCGGGGGGAGAGGGTCGGGGGGAGAGGGTCGGGGGGAGAGGGTCGGGGGGAGAGGGTCGGGGGAGAGGGTCGGGGGGAGAGGGTCGGGGAGAGGGGGGAGAGGGTCGGGGGGAGAGGGTCGGGGGGAGAGGGTCGGGGGGAGAGGGTCGGGGAGAGGTCGTGGGAGAGGGTCGGGGGGAGAGGGTCGGGGGGAGAGGGTCGGGGGGAGAGGGTCGGGGGGAGAGGGTCGGGGGGAGAGGGTCGGGGGGAGAGGGTCGGGGGGAGAGGGTCGGGGGGGAGGGTCGGGGGGAGAGGGTCGGGGGAGAGGGTCGGGGGGAGAGGGTCGGGGGGAGAGGGTCGGGGGGAGAGGGTCGGGGGGAGAGGGTCGGGGGGAGAGGGTCGGGGGGAGAGGGTCGGGGGGAGAGGGTCGGGGGGAGAGGGTCGGGGGGAGAGGGTCGGGGGGAGAGGGTCGGGGGGAGAGGGTCGGGGGGAGAGGGTCGGGGGGAGAGGGTCGGGGGGAGAGGGTCGGGGGGAGAGGGTCGGGGGGAGAGGGTCGGGGGGAGAGGGTCGGGGGGAGAGGGTCGGGGGGAGAGGGTCGGGGGAGAGGGTCGGGGGGAGAGGGTCGGGGGGAGAGGGTCGGGGGAGAGGGTCGGGGGGAGAGGGTCGGGGGGAGAGGGTCGGGGGGAGAGGGTCGGGGGGAGAGGGTCGGGGGGAGAGGGTCGGGGGGAGAGGGTCGGGGGGAGAGGGTCGGGGGGAGAGGGTCGGGGGGGAGAGGGTCGGGGGAGAGGGTCGGGGGGAGAGGGTCGGGGGGAGAGGGTCGGGGGGAGAGGGTCGGG